>NC_051235.1:21059495-21323995 GCF_015220715.1 Pygocentrus nattereri | reverse complement strand
ACAGAATTCACAAACACTGTTGAGTGACTAATTAGCATTTTAGAGTGCCAAAAAGGCTTGTACAAGTATAGATCTTTGGTTAAAGGCCTTAAGATTGAGCAGGATTTATTTGTGTGATCTATTTGCATGTCAATAAATTTATTTGACATCTTGCAAACTAAAACTTTTGGATGTAAACTTTTGCAGACAACATGAACTCACTCAATGAATCACTGTTGTTTTGTTTGGCATGGCAACAACTATGATGACGCATTGAGTCAACAACCCATGCTTTTTTCGACGAATGCTAAAAAAAAGTTTCTCCTATGTTTCATCATGTGTGGTGCAAACAAGCATGTGCATCTGAGACATCTGTGGATATCTGTGAACCTGTAACTTACTAGTTAGGCAATAAATCAAATTCACATTATTTTCTAATTAACACAATACGCAGTTGATCAGCCAAGACATATGGCATCCAACTTTTGCGTCTTTAGTTTAGAACTGGAGCTGTGAAACTAATGCTGCTAAAAGTTCCTGTAGCTAAAAGAAGGGTCATCAGGGTCGTGATGATTTGGCATCAATCCACTCAAGACAATGAAATTCAGGGTAAAAGAATTCAAAACAGAGATGCACCGGAGGGTAGTAGGTAGAGAAGTTAGGTGAGTGTACTCAAAAAAAAAAAAATTTTAGGACCATTATTTGGACAAATGCAGCTCAACTATATATGTTTGAATCTGAATATTCACATTAAAAAATCTGTCTTTTAGATCCTGCGCCCACCAATGACTCCCACGACAGTAACTGAGCACAATAAAAAAAAAAGAGGAAAACTAAACAGTGCTTACCTCAGATTCACTTTTTTGAAGTCTGTATAAAAATGTACATGGCACAGATGTACATTGTGGAATATCCTGGTGAGGATCTTGTGATTGTGAAAGTGATCACCACATACACAGAGGTATTTCCAGTGTTTAACTTTACTGAACGTCTCTGTCTTGTGAGTTTGTGGATCAGTGCCAAAAGCCACAGTTTGCATGTGTCTGCATCAGTAGGAAATTTGTGGTAATGTACGAGACAACCCGCAGATTTCTTTGTTCTGTTCACAGCACTTCATTTCCGTAGGCTTATTGATATTTGACAACTCCCTAAATCTCTTACAGTAAGCAGGCACTAAGTGGAATTGTGCTAAAACTACGTACTCACATAGTGATGTTTTACAACACACCCCTGCACCACATCCTCCTAAAGTTTGAAAGCAGAATAGTACCGAAAAGCAGGATGTTGTGTAAATGATCTTAGCTAATTTTTAGCTTAAAAGTGTAAATAAGTTAGTTTACATATGTTATTGGCATTATTTGAAGGAGGTTTGTGAAGATTTTGGCCTGTATTTGAGGAAATGCTGAATATATGCTTCCAGTGTTTGTTAGCACCGTTAGCCTAGCAGTTGCAGTTCTGTGCTAAAGCAGTAAAACTTGGACACCAAACATTTCTTAGTTGATCAACGGCACTTAGCGTGTCAATGATGATTCATGATGATTTTTCATCAAATTATTCCTTGATCTTTGCTGAAATCCCAGAAAAAAACGTGTCAATTTTGGCATATGTACTTTTGATGTTAAAAAGTTTTAGGGATATTTAATTTTAGGTAGTTCATAGGCTTGTAGCATACTCTGATTACACGTTTCTGGTAGTGAAGTCTGTAAGAACATAACCTTTTTTTGTCATCTGTCACATATTGTATCTCGCCTGCTAAAGTGTTGATAATATTTAGGCCTACTGGGTGGTCTGAAGTCATTTTATGGGCTTTTGGCTGCCTTCCTCTTAATCCTGTTGTGTGTGTACTCATATTTTCTGTTCCATACCTTAACAAGGTAAGTCTACAGACAAACAAAAGATTCCCTGTAAGGTTTTTTAGTCAACATGTTAATCCTCAAGCTTCTAACAGTTCCACTTATGTCCGCTGCTACTTCCATTTTGATCTTTGTACTGTAAAATAACAAATAAAGGCAAAGTAGCCTTTTTACAAACATTTACATATGAGCTACATTGTTTGAGAATACAGTACACAGTGAAGATAAACCATTTTGATTAAGGGAGACAAATCTGACAGTAGCATAATGCTGTCAAACAAATTCAAGGCATAGCAAGTTTATTAAAAACAGGTTGAGAGTATCAGATAAAGTATATTATGATTCCATGGTTTGGAATTTACTCTGAACTTTGTTCAACTTTTTGCTGCTCAAAAAGAAACTATTTGCTCCCAACGTGTTTTCCATTAGCCTAATCCAAATGCCCCTCTGAAATTCTCCCTCAGGAGGAAAAGGTAGTGAACATTTGATCATATCCTAGAGCGTTTTCCATTTCCAGCTGCTTTTTACATTGTATGGACAAATAGAACAGTTCAAAATGACTTACACCAGCTAAAGAGTTAGTTAGTGATATAGGAGATAGATGGATAATAAATAAAACTGTATTAGTCACTATATTAAAGCCTTCGTGTGTATGTAGGTTTTTATGCATGTATAAAATAGTCAAACAACAGTCAGAAACCACATATGTAAGTCTATTTGTGATTTATTAACAATAATTTTTTTTCCATCTCTTATAAAATTACTGCTTTAGAGATGTAGTTGCATGCAAGAGTTTGGACACCTCTGGTCAAACTACATGCTTGTTTAATTTTGTGTGAAAATACATATAAACATCCTCTACAAGCAACAGACTTGAATAAAAAGGCTTTGTTTTGTAGTTTTATGCTGTATTTATTTGCTGAATTTAACATACTGGGGAAAATACATAAAATATAAAATGTGCCCCAACCTTTGCACGTGCCACATTTTATGTTTCATTTTTTCACCAATATGTTAAATTCAAAGTAAAAAAATTAACCGTAATCGTGCTTTAAAATGTGCAGAATTGTGGACTTTGTAGAGGACATTTTTTTTCACTTAGAAAGTCAACAAAACGTGTATTTTGACCAGAAACGCACAAACTTTTGCATACAACTGTACAAGATTTTCTTACATCTGCCGTGTTAAATTGTCTCAAGTGTACAACTCCACAAATATGCTTTGTAGGTCTCTTGGCCCAGGCTGAGCTGAGCAGGCCTGGAGGCAGGCCAGAGGAAGTGCCGTTGCTAGGCCGAGACCCTCAGTGCAGCACAGACACTGAACAACCCTCCAGGGTCCAGCAGCCATCCATAAATATTCAAGCCCATTTTTCGTTAAGGATTTACGGTGGGCTGCAGAAGTGGTGGGCCATCACTTAAGGGGCTGGGGAGTGGCTGGTGCCTTCAGGGGCCTTTTTGCATGTGACTGAGTCAGGAAGAAGCTTTAGGAAAGAGGAGGAGATGACTGTTGGAGAAATGAGTTGAAATCTTGAGAAACAGAAACTTTACGGGGTTCCTAGGGACATTGAGGGATGGATGAGCATGAGACTTGTGCTCCGATAGCTGCTGCTATGCTGTGCTTTCCACACTAAGGCTATTATTTTCCATGATCATCAGTACAGAGCTTTAACCCATTAGTTTTCCCATGTTATCCTAATTATTCTTTATCATTCAGCAACTGCTATAATCTACTGTGATCCAGATATAATAGTTATGTGTAAGCATGAAAATTTAAAAAGCTTCATCACACTCTCATATCTCACAAAATGAATATGCCAGTGGTACTTCACGCATCTTGGAGGAAACTTGTGTTAGCCTTCACATTCTTGACTTGGTAGCCTTGGCAAGTGGAGTTGTCCATGACAAATTTAAAGGCTGTTTTAAAATTTAAAAATTTTAAAACAGCAAAATACAGCATGAATATTTTTCCGCTTAAGCATTTTGATAGTGATAGACAGAACTTGGACTGTTGTGACATTTTGAATAGCGGAACAATCACACTTGGTGTACTGCCCCTAATCTCTAGTGCTGTCACTTTTGCAGCTTGGAAGAGTGTTGCTTCAGTTCCAGTGAGTTGCAGAACACATCATCCTAAACCACCTTATCATAGAGAATCTTTCACAACTAGACCACAGCTGCTCTAGACCCGCCCTGCTAAAGGGCTAACTGTAACCACAATGCTAACCATGGCTCATCTTCATTATGCCCATTACAAGCTCTCTCTGTCTCTTTTACTCTCTCTCTCTGCATTCTTGCTAGCCTTGCTAGCCAACTTCCCTATTTTTGCCTCTCCTTCATGGTCAGTAGCCCTGAGAGTGAAGGCCACAGCAACTGCCCTAATTGTGCCCAGCTTCATTTCCCCTTTACAAAGCCACACTAACCATTGCTACCTCTGCTGCACTTTTAACACAAGCAGCTCAGACCCATGCTAGGCGCTAAACCGTACTAAACAGCTATTTTGCGGGCAGTGCTAGCTGTGCCGCCTTTTGTGCTGCTAATGTTTCCTGGAATCGATGCGCTATAAAGTAATCATCTGTCAGCGAGGCTGTGCCGCTGCATCGACAGGAGCAGTGGCAGGGCACCCAGGCCTCGTTTATTGTGTGGTTGGTAAGTAGCAGCGTGTGTATGTGGGGAAATGGTGGAGCCGTTTAAAGATGGCCCCCGCGGCTCTCTCGCCGCCTGATTTAATGTAATGGCTTGCGTGGGAGGCCTCTGGGCGGCCGGCCTGAGCAGACAGACGATTAGACTGACCCCCATCTCAGCCAGGCTCCCCTGAGGGCTGCTAGTACAGAGAGAGAGAGAGAGAGAGAGAGAGAGAGAGAGAGAGAGAAAGAGAGAAGTGTGTATATGTGTGTGTGGAACCTGAATGTATGTTTGTGTGCTGTGTAAAAGAGAGAGAAAAGGATTCTGTGTGTGTGTAAAAGACAAAGTTGTCTGCAGAAAGCCCCAGAGGCTTTGGGTTTATGTGGGAGATATTCTTTTAACATCCCCCCTCCTCACCTCCCACCTCCTCCTCCACAAGCCACAATCCTCCCATCATAAGATCCTCACTGGAGAGAAAGAAAAAAAAAAGCGAGACAAGAAAAACAGGAAGACTCGGATCCTTCATTTCCCATTCCTTCTACAGATTGCTTCTTTTTCCCATGGCTTTGAATAGAGATGAAACAGGCCTTTCGCTCTAGACTATACAACCATACAAACATGTAGCTGTAGGGTGAATCCCGCTGCAATATTACAATATGGAGAGGGCTTTTTTGATGTGCATGACTCCGTGAGATGGCAGACGAGGGAGCAATAAAAACAGGACCAGTGGCGATGCTTTTGATGTCAACACAGAGGAATTATCAAGAAACAATTTCGCTTGGTCCTAGGCCAAGCCTTGAGATTACACAGAGATCCTATCTGTCTCAGACCACATTTAATGAAAGAGATTTGTCACTGTAATAAGTGTGGTTATTGGACAGTATCGGAGAAAAATGGCTGAGTACAGCTCTCCTTGGTGGACGGATACTGTTAGAGAAGCTTCTCTGCATGAATAGTAATCTGTCAGTCAGCACTCTGGGGGTGAAGGGAGGGGAATTATTACAGACTGTACCCCCATTAAGAGCTATTAGTGGAATAATCATTATGCTAGCACTGATCTGGGTAAACGTTAGCTCTGATAGCTCAATATTATTCACTGGTAATTCATTATGTTACTACTTTAGAAACACTGCTCTTACCACTAATGGCAATTACAAGGAAAACGGAAACAGCCTTCAGCTAACTGAAGAATTACGACTAGTGTTTTGCTGTTAAGTTCATTATTTGTGATACAGATGAGTACAGCTGGAGGGCCATCTTCTCCTTTGTATCAACAATCGCTCTTGAGGCAAGGACTTTGCATTTGTGCGTCTCTATCACACACTCACATGCCGAGAAAGAGGATACCGAAGCGCATAGAGGCCTTATAGTCCATCTGCGTTCTCATTACAGTGAGATTAGGATAGATGCTAGGTCATGTTTGCGATGTCAGTCATTTCCTCACTTGTGCCAAAGGCTTTCTAGAAGCATCCATCTCCCATCTGCCTCCCTGTGTTATTATGCCCACAGACAGCACACGTCCAAACTTAGACGCCCCCACCAGCCAGCTTTCAGAGCCAAAGCCAAGCACTACTGCACTCTGCCAATTCCTCAAGAACAAAATGCTTGACAAATATGTGCAATTTTTTTATAATGTGTTTAGAATTAAAGGAGCCTTTTTTGTTGATGTTGTTATGAATGCATTAGGACTGTAAAGTGATGCCTGAAGCTTTTAAATGGAAGAGCTTTTCAATTCATAGATATTTATAGAAACCTAGATTTCTGCTGCCGTCACTCAATACACAGCGAAGTGAAGGCCACCATATTGGTAGACATTTGTGTTGTAAAATGAATGCTTGTCGATGGATATAATGTCAACAGATTCCCCAAAAATGCAAATGAACAAAACAGCTTTAGTCTACTGAATTATTCTGCAATAATATCTTGTATATGGGCTGCAGCAAGACATGGGTAAGTATGTTTACCCTGTTCTTCAGTGGTCAGGAACCCCATGGACCCTCACAGAGCAGGTACTATTTGGGTTGTGAGATGGTGTGTTAGTGTGTGTTGCGCTGGTCTGAGTGGATCAGACACACCAGTGCTGCTGGAGTTATTAAACACCTCAGTGTCATTGCAGGACTGAGAATAGTCCACCAACCAAAAACATCCAGCCAACAGCGTCCCATGGGCAGCATTCTGTGACCACTGATGAAGGACTAGAGGATGACCAACACAAACTGCAGCAGCAGATGAGCTATCGTCTCTGACTTTACATCTACAAGGTAGGAGTGTCTAACAGACTGGACAGTGAGTGGACACAGTGTTTAAAAACTCCACCAGCACTGCTGTGTCTGATCCACTTGGACCAGCACAACACACACTAACACACCACCACCACGTCAATGTTACTGCAGTGCTGAGAATGATCCACCTCACAAATAGTACCTGCTCTGTGAGGGTCCATGGGGTCCTGACCCCTGAAGAACAGCACAAAAGGGGGGCTAACAAAGTATCAGAGAAACAATCTGTAATTGTAGAACTACAAAGTGCATCTATACAGTAAGTGGAGCTGATAAAATGGACAATGAGCACAGAAACAAGGAGGCGGTCATAATGTTATACCTGATTGGTGTACATTGATTGAACTGAAAATGGTTAATGTCATATACATTTAGAATGTTCAAGGATGTTCAAAAATAGTGGTTGAAAACAAGTCTAACATAAGATGTGATGTTTCTGAAAAATCATGTTTGAAGAATATTGAATTATTATTGAAGGTAGTAGCCCAGATAATGTTTCAGTATGGCAGGTCTGGATAGAGCATGAGCATAATATAGATATACATGCTGAGGTAATACATGTTTAATTCGTCTGATAACACCAATACTTTTAGATATTTTTTGTGATATTACTCATATAGTCAAATAGTCAAATGTCAGTGTAAGCCAGTGGGAAACAATTATATCTGGCATGTATGTGGTGCTGGAGAATTGGCTATAGTAATGCACCCTCTTTCAGCAATGTACACGGTCTAATTACTAAAGGCATGAAATAGCAATCTAGTGTGTAATTATACATGAGAAGTGCCAGTCTCTACATCACAGCAGAACATGTCGTCCAGTATGTTTTGTCCAGTTTTTCTGCACAAACCTAACACAAAGAAATTACAGTGGTCTAAACTGTGGTTCTATTACAATAAATGAATGCTGAAGACTACCAGTAAGCACATCATAAGTATATTTAAGTATGACTGTTAGTCTGTTCTTTTCAAGCCCATTCATTTGTAGCTCTTTTTACAACAGATAATGTTCCAAAACAGGTTACAAAATTCCAGGCCCAGATCCTCAATGAGCAAGCAAGAAAAATCCCTATGAAAAAGAGGAAGGAACCTTCCTCTTCTGGGTGACAGTGGAATCAAAGGAAATGTACAAAAGGAGGATTCACCAGAGACACTTGAATCATGTAAAGGAAAGACTGGTGAGATAAACCAATGGTCCATGCTAAATCTGTGAGGTCAGACAGACTGCTGAATACATTGGACTTGTACAGGACGTTGGATATGAGAACATTACAAATGCAAAGTACGAACTATGAAGACTTGGCAGTGGAACAAAAGAAAAACCAAACTTATAGTTTTCCTCTCACCCCGACTAGCATAGAAGTGTCTAAAGTTCACTTCTTTAGATTTGTGTTAGAGCTACAGGGCTGATGTAGTTAACAAGTAATGCAAGCTAACACCCTGTCAGTTAGCCCAATTAGCGCTTGCCTGAAACTTGCCTGTTAATGAATCTCAAATAGACCTGTTACTAGTGTTACACCATAAAAAGTGGATCAGTGTCAGCAATGAAGAATACTAATACCATGAAGCAACTTCTGGTGCATACACACACTACTGTGATGTTTCTGTAGATGGAGCTTAACTGAATCAAGCAACATGTCAGCGATGTGGGACTATTTTACACTCAAGAGAAGCAGGTGTAAAAATGCTCATTTTAAAATCTGTAATGTTAATGTTTTCAAGAGAGGCACAAGTAGCAAGGATTTCAGTCCATCAAGTTGAAATAAGGATTTAAAGATACATAATACCAATGTGCACAGTGACTTTTTGTAGCTCTGAATCTTTTCAAATCTAAAACTATGCTCTAAAGGCCATTCATTCAAGCTTGAGCTTTATTTGTGTTCTTTTTAAAAAAAAAATAAAATATTGAAAAAGTGAATTGATATGAGCTGCATGGTTTGTAGGCACAATCGAGTAATTAGGTTAGATAGAGTTAGGATTGATATCAGCAGATACTTAAGGCAATGCCATATGCAGAAATGCCATTTTTGAGTAGGCCTGTGGAAAAGTGGATAGGCCAGTTTGGTAGATACAATTTCCAAACATGATCATGTCTGGAAATATTATTATATTAGGCTATGTAGTGTGCAGCCGTCACTATAGCTATGTCAACACTTCTGCTCTGTGGTGATACAAAACAATAGAAGTGATTAAACACATGAATAAAACACAGCAAATGTAAAAACCTGAACCTAATCATTCTAGGCGAAAGCATGCTATCACAGCAGGTAGACCAAAAGAAGACAACATGGCTGAAATAAAGTCAGCCAAGATGTAAAAACAACACAGCAAGCTTAAAAAAAAAAAAAAAAACCTAAAGCTCTTGTAGTAAAAGATTAACACAAAACTTTCTAAGCCAAATTTGCAGAAACATGACGGAGACGAGAATTTTTTACATTTTTTTTGGCTTTGGAAATAAGAAGAAGTAGCATTATTCCATAGAACAGAATCTCACTTTCAGACCTACTTTTTTAAAATCACAACTGGAGTTTAAAATTCAAGAACTAGCACACTGACAACTGGAGGCTTGAGGCAATGAATGATAGCCACTAGCAGATAGCAATAGATAGATAACTTGCTTAAAATCCCAGGCTTGTTATTCAGTAAATCCAGGGGCTTAAATGCAAATTTGTTGAGTTATTCTTAGGTTATAGAAGTGTGTAATAAAACTTTGGGCCTGCTGGGCTATAAACCAAGTCATTGGTATGTGCATGGAAAAAGTTTTTAGTGTGCTTTTTGTCAAGTGTTGTAATTGTACCATTTTTTTGAGGTAAGTTACAATGGGCACAAATCTAATTGGTGGATTGTAAGCTGCTTGCATTAGCTTCATAGCTCTGTTAAAAAACTACAGAAGCAAACTTGACATGTGTTGGCTAATTGGCTCCATTTGGGATAAAAGGGAAATTGGATAAATAATATATAAATATCACTTTAATAAGTCTTAATTACAAGTCTGAAGATTAAAAACTGAATAAAATAAGTGTTTAAAGTTGAATCAGTGATTAGTGTGATGCAAATCTCCATCTAGGTCTGACCCCTTCAGCGTCCTGCTTTGCTGGAGATGGGGTCACCCTCCCAACTCCCCCTCACTCCCCCCACTTCCCACAGAAAGCTCATTATCCTGTTAACACTACATTTATCTGACAAGACAAAAGTGAGTGGGTGACCCAGCCACCATTAAAGATTAATAGAAAGGCATAAAAAAGGGGGGACAGAGAAACAGAGGGATAAAAAAGCTGAGCATTAAGCAAGGTTTTCTCTTTAAAGTGTGAGATGCGTCTGACAGGATTATTAATCAGACTGGAGGCAAGATCAGACCTGTGTTCCAGCTCCCTCACTTAAAGTCTTTAGTTAGCATGGCTGGAGAGCAGGCCCAGGTCAGAAGGGCCGACGCTAATTGGTTCTGCAGGGTTTTGAATAACAATGAGCCTGGGCCCAATTATGAAATCACTCAGATAGAGAGAGAGAGAGAGATAGAGAGAGAGAAGGTATAGAGTGAGCATGTGTAAATTCAGTGTAGTGAGAGAAAGAATACGAGGCTGAAGGTTCTAAACTTACTATATAGATAGACAGAGAGAGAAAGCGAGACTCCACTCCAGTCTCTCTCTCACTCTCCCTCTATGCAAGGCTATTAATAAAATTTATAAATCATCGGTGGTATAAATTTTAATAGCAGGTTGGTGGAAAACATTGGATGTCCCCGAAGATAGCTTCGCCTCATTTTAAATTCCATTTGCATTAAAGATTCACATAAAACAGTGAGATTTGAGGGAAATCTTTTTTCTTTTTTATCTCATGTTCATTTATTAGTAATGATTCGTTTTTTTCTTCCTGTCTGACTCTGACATGAGCGCTTTAGAATCTAAATCAGTGTCTCTCCATAACAAACACACTGCACTGCTCTTCCTTTTGTCACGTATGTGTGTGTGCGTGCACAACTGTGCATGGTCATCTGCACATGTGTGGGTGTGTGAAAGGAATAGAAACGCGGTTTGGTCACTCTGATGGTCATGCCACAGGAGACCTCAGTGTTCAAAACATACATCTTCTAGAACTATGTTATTGTAATGTTGTTCTCGGTGATAAAGGCTCAAGCTTTTGATAATCCCTCCATAGGGCATCTTCAATATTTGTATTAATGTGTATGTTTATTTCCATCTTATGCACTCTCTGTGTCTGTACTTACTTTTTATTTTAGTTTATTTTTTATATATATAGTTGGTGCCAGATGGGACAATATGAGTATTTCTATAACTACTGATCTCCCCACAAAAATCTCTAGAGTTTGCTCAGAAAGGTGCAATAAAGAAAAAACATCCAGTAAGTGCATCTCACTCTGCATCTCTTGGCCAAGCTGGTTTGAGTTGAAAGAAAGACTTGAGTAACTCGGATACTTCGTGCACTTGTGATGAGCAGACAAGTATCTCAAAATGCACATGTCGAATTTGAGGTGGATGGGCTACAACAGCAGAAAACCACATTTGCTTCCACTTCTGTCAGCCAAGAATGGAAAGCTGAGCCCCAGGGTTAACCAAAACTGCACAGCTGAAGACTGGAAAAAAGCAACATATCCTGGTCTGATAAATCTCCATTACTGCTGAGACACACCAATAATAGCATCAGAATTTGGCATCAAAAGCATGACTCCATTGACCCATCCTGCCTTGTGTCAACAGTCCAGGCTGGTGGAGGTGTTGTAATGGGTAATATTTCATGACACATTTTGGGCCAATTACTCGGTGAGTGTGTGTGTATATGTATATGTATTATGATTTTATGTTTGCAGCTTGACCAACCCTCTCCTTGAGGAAGTGCAGTAGATACTTTTACCATCCAATACCTAGTTTATCATCATTAAATCTTTAGGCCTTTATTACATTAGCAGCTGTTCTGCTGATGGAATCTGGGATGCAGCAAAAAGTCAGGAACCAAACCTTCTAACCATATTTATATATGTATATGATGTCAATGTTCATTGTATATATGTATGTATGTATGTGTTTGTGTGTGTGTGTGTGTGTGTGTGTGTGTGTGTGTGTGTGTGTGTGTGTGTGTGTGTGTGTGTGTGTGTGTGTGTGTGTGTACACAAATACAGAAGGCAGGAAACACCCTGGATAGGTCCATTATATATAATAACAATAATGATGTAAGAAAAAAATAGTAAAATGTCATAAAATGTGTACATGTCTTGTCTTGTAAATGAACAGAGACTAATAATTGTTTTAAAATCCCTTCAATAAGGAACCTGCAAGTGCTCATGCCTGTTTCTTAATAAGCTAATGTTTATTTGAGCTTCTTAATTACCTAATTAATTGTGCCATTTTGATTGCACTGTTTGCTGTTTGCTTTTGTGGAGGCATGAACCTGTTCTATTTGTCTGTTTGAAGATCGAGGCGTCTCACTGAATAATTCATGGCGCGCTCTGCCAACAGACAGCATCGCCATTTAAATTATGAACAGATTCGTGAAATGCTAACCCTCTCCGACTGCCTGCAGCTACAGAGTGAGTGAGAGAGAGAGAGAGAGAGAGAAATGAATTTCTCAAAGCGTGCTACTTCACCTTTAATGAAGGGGGGATAGGGTGGGGGATGGGGTCGGGTAAGGGCTTTAATGTGTATTATTAGATTCTGCAGAGTGAGGCTATAACTCTCCCCTATGCTTTGTATCGGTACAGCCCACTACACAAACATGAGTGTTTATATATAGTTTCCATTTCCTTTTTTTTTTTTTTTTTGGGGGGGGGTGTATTTGGGCTGGTCCTCCAGTGCATGCTGTGAGGGTGGCCATGAATCCAGAGCAGTGCTTTGAGAGAGAGAGAGAGAGAGAGAGAGAGAGAGATGGGGAGATGGGGAAGGCAGTTGAACATAGAGAGTTTGAGAGTGGACTGAATATCAATCAGAGAGTCAAGCTCCATTGTCCACACAGGTGTGTCCAGAGTCAACCAGTGTAATACAGAAAGAGAGAGAGAGGAAGAGAGGGGAGAATGACAAAAAGAACAAGAGAGTAAGAGGAGAATGCTAGAGAAAGAAGAGAGAGAGGAGAAAGTTTAAGAGAATAGAGGTTGATAAATAGAGAGAAACAAGAAAGAGCAAAAGAGGATAACAGCAGAGGGGGGGGGGGTGAGAAAGAAAATGAGAAACAACTTGAGGGGAGAAAGACAGTGAGAGAAAAAAGATGAGAAAGTTTGGTGGAGAGAGAGAGCGAGGACAGCAAAGGAGGACAAAGGTAGAGAGACAGGAGAGCAATGAGAGAGTGAGTGGAGAAAGGCAGAGAGAAATGTATAGAGAGATAAAGGTAAAAAGAAAGACAGCAAAGGAGGAGAAAGGTAGACAGAGAAAGTGGAGACAAACGAACAAAAGAGAGTAGAGAGTGAGAAAAGAGAGGCAGAGAGAAAGATGAAATGAAGGAGAAAGAGGGAAAGATAAGAAGGAAAAAGACAAGAAAGTAAACACAAAGGGCAGATAGACAGAAAGAAAGAAGAAAGAGAGGGGGAAAGAGATAGAAACAGGAGAAAGGTAGAAAGAGCACAGAGAAAGACAGAGTGGTAGAGAGGAAAAATACAAGAAAGGGAGAGAGAGAGAGAGAGAGAGAAAGAAAGAAAGAAAGAAAGAGAAACAGTATCTCAGAAGGCTGCTGTTTGTTTTGAATGCAGTGGGAGTTTGATGCAGCCTCCCAGGCTTTTTCTTTTGTTTTCTGTTTTTGGTGAATCTTCCTTTTATCTCCCTCTCTCTTTCTTTATAGTGTTATATACTTCTCCCTCACTCCTTGGCCATCAACTAATCTATCTCTCTCTCTCTCTCTCTCTCTCTCCCTCTCTCCCTCTCCCTCCCTCCCTTCCTCATGGCCTCTCTCTCTCCCTCCCTCCCTCCCTCATGGCCTCTCTCTCTCTCTCTCTCTCTCTCTCTCTCTCTCTCTCTCTCTCTCTCTCTCTCTCTCTCTCTCTCTCTCTCTCTGTCTCTCTGTGTCTGTCTCTGTGTGTGTGTTGATGGTTTATTTATCCTCTCCATGTGTGTGTTTGTATGTTTGTGTTGGTCTTCTCATTCCTTTGTGCACTGTTTCTGCATGCTACACAACTCCGCGCAAGGATTCGACAGAAATGTGTTGTTAATGGATTTTAGGCATTCTCAAACATCTTCATTAGCTCCCAACAGACACACACCCACACAGACACTTCTTCTTCCCCTCAAAGCTTCGACTGCATTCTGCCGTTCCAGCCTTTGTAGCACCACCACAAGCTAGCTATGCTAATGGGGGAGCCAATTTGCATAATTAGAGAGAGAAATGGTGTTATTATTAAGAGAAAACGCCTGAGTGAGGTTATTATAACTCTCACAGCGGGGAGTCACTACTGCACGCAGTCAGATGAGCCTTCCTCTTTCACTCAGCAGCCCACATTCATCATAATTAATTACCCACAATACATCTTAATGATATTTACTCGGCTTTAATATAATTGTTTGAAAATGCTTTTCTAAGGAATACGTGTGTGTTTGTGAAGAGAGCCCATTTGCAAAAAGGAAATGGTGAAATCGAGAGCCGGTTATTTGGATTATTACAGGCGTTATTTATTTATTTCTGCTTCCTTTTTTTTTTTTTAATACGCCGGCTGCATCATTAGTTTTATTCCCTGAGTATGTGTTTAATAAGGCTTCATCGCTCTGACTGCACAGCACACACTGGGGAGAGATTCAGCTGGGCGCTGCTATTATTCCGCTCCTCGTTTAGAGAGCAGATAACAACTATACAAGAGACTAGAGCGGGCCAGTACCTGCTAATGAGGCGGAGAGGACCCAGGAGTGAGAGAGCATGAGCCAAAACTAGTTCACTCTATGCTGACTGTCAGTTGTCCATGTACTGCAACATGGAATCAGCAATGAAATGTGGCTTCCTTTAGAACGTGATTTTAAAGTGTTTTCAGTGACCACAGTGGCTGCTGTAAACACCATGGAGATTTTTATGACTTCAGAATCAATAATCGGTTCCATTTTGGGAGTAAGATTTCTGGACTGATAGATGATGATGTGCTAAGAAGGTCAGTTTCTACAGTTCAGTTACATTCATCATGAACTTTTGACCCAGTGTAAAGGGTGGTTTTAATGGAATCCCGTTGCTCAAAAATAATTAGTGATTTCAAATTGTTTACTATTTCAAAATATTGACTGATTTTTCCCTTGTTTTGCTTACTATCTCATCATAATGAGTACCTTTCTCAAAACAAATGATTTGGTATCTCAAAATAATGACAGATTTAATGACTCAATCATTTTAACTCAGCATCTTAATAACTGATTTTCTCAGAATATTGATTTAGTATCTTAAAATAATGAAAATAAAATGTCATGTAATAATATAATAAAACCATTATGACTTACTATCTGACAAAAAAAAAACGACTTTTCAAAGTATTTCTTGCTATGTTGAAATAATGACATGATATCATGTATAATGAGAAAATAGGTAATTGTTCCGAGATAATTCCAGGATATTCTGAGATAATTCACTATTTTGACATACTGCATTTAATTCTATCACATTGTGACAGCTTTATTTCGAATATGTTGATTCAGTGTAATGATACAAATACTATGTAATAATGTATCTTTAACTTCACTGTCACTGTCACTCTGTCTTTTACATTGTGTGGACAGGTAGTGTTAAATGAACTAATAGAAATGGTGCAAAACTGGAGATATCATTCTATAAAGGTGAATAGAAAGCAATTTTTCCTACTATAAATGTTCCATTTAGCAGATATGTTTTTTGCAGCAGATTCATTACATACTTTGTGTTGCAGACCCTACTTTGTACACTGTGGTTGATATTGGTGTAATTTAGAGTTGTATATTAATCATGTTGTGACTATCAGGTCACTCAGCCTCACTCCTTCAGTTATTCTGCTGGGTCCTCAGCTGAAACCTCTTGCTTTGGTTGTTTCTCATCCTGTTTGAATGAGACAGACGTGTTGAGAGGATGGTGTGCAGCTGGAGAGATGGGCAGGAAATGAGGCCTATATTGCTCTGGCTATTTTTTGAGGACTTAAAATGCCAGTGCTAATCTCACTATTGCATTGCCCCCAAGCTATTCTGTAAAAAAGCTGAGCAAAAGAGTGTAAAGAAGTGCGTCCTTCAAAAACATTATATTCAAAAGAGAGTAAGATCTCAGATTTCAGAACCCAAGAGCATCATGCTGTCTCATTAAGAGCAGTGCTAAAGCTCCAGAACTATTCTTTTGCTTAATTATGGTGTCACTGTCACTGTCATGATAACTGTAAAGGAATGATTTTGCAAAAAAATCTAATTTACTAAATTGTCCCTTTGGAGTTTGGTGTCCAAATTTTGTGCCTTTAGTGCTAACATAGCTAACTAGAAGTTAACAGTCACCTAGAGCTTTTCTTAAAATACATCTGCAGAACTTCTCTCAACTTAATCTAACCATACCTGTTTCTTCATGAAGGTTGTGCTGGCTTGTTGTTGTGGCTTAGGACACAGTATGTCTTACTTTGAACTAGGAAATTGAACAAAACAATGGAGCCAAACATTGCAGTAGTTTTAGACAAGTGTTGTGCCAAATTCTTACACCCTTCGTGTGCACATTCATATGGACACTACAAATTACATTCACAATTTCTGCTGTTTCGCTTGAATTTTTGAACCGGGATTTTAGATTTTTTAAAACAAACTATGCAAATCACAAATGTCATCTAGCGTCCATATGCCAGCATCACATGGATGCATGCAATGGGAGTCAGATCCTACAGGGCAGTCAGAGCTCAGTACAACACCTGTTGTAAACGCTTAAGTTTATTCATTTTTTTAGCTCACAGTAAGTCATACTGTGTTCTAAACTACACCAACATATCTGCGCTACTTTAATTGACACACCTTGACACACTCTGAGGTGATTGAGAATGGTTTTGGATATGTACTTATGGAAAAGATTTTTGTTAGCAACATTAGCCTCGTAGCTCCAGTGCTAGAGTAAAGTAGCAAACATGGACAGCAAGCATGTCTTGGCTAATTGACTACATCCAGCATAAATGGAAAATTATGTGAACCTTTCATCAAACAGTTCTTTAAATGTAACGTACATTATTGTAACATGGTTTTATTCAAAGTCATTTTGAATCTTTTATGTGTGTCTGTTCATCATGAAATGTCCATATAAGGGGCTTTTCAAATAGTGCACAGCAATAGAGGATTATAGGTGATAATATACAGACACATGCAAGTTTGTGCACCCTTGATCAAATGTCATGTTTGATGATTTTTTTTATTTTTATTTAAGTGAAGAAATCCTCTACTCAGAACAAATTGCTTCACATTTAATGCACAATTACTATTTATTTGCTAAACTGGCACATTTTATATATCATGATTGTTTATTTATTTATTTATTTATTGTTAAGTATGTTCTCTGTAGAGGATGTCTTTCCTTAGAAAATGAACAAAAGAAGTCATTTGACCAGAAGTGCCCAAAATTTGGGATATGATTGTATATAAGACCACCTATTACGTTGCGTTATGCATGTACTTTAACCAAGAGTTGTTAAACCTCTGCATGCAACTTTATTTGTTTATCTGTCTTTTATTAAGGTTGTGTCTTCCTGAGGTTGTTTGAAAGAGGAACCCAGTAAAATGGACATGTTCATTGCACAGAAAGGCAATGTATTGTCATTCTTCACTGAATGGCTACTTTATTAATTGCACTAATATCTAGATAAGTTTGACATCTTTCTTTCATCTGTCATAGTGAAGTCTTTATATAAAGCATAACCCATGTGTTTGCTCATTAATATGTCAATTCACATTTCAGAGGACTTGATGAATTTTGCCATAAAGAGGATAATGATGGCGGCTCTGACCCTGTGCTTGTGGTATGCCAGCACAGCAGGTGGGGAGATGGAGGATCTGGGTGGCTGTAGAAGTGTATTTTAATGAGTTCCTTTGGGAATTTCTCACTTTCTTCCTCTTCTTTTTTTTTTTTTTTTTTTAGTTTTTCTTTTTTTCATTCCAGGTACCCACATGCTACGCAGCAGCCCGCTACATCACTGTCAGGTGGTTTCCCAACGTGCTTTAGGGGCCTGCCTCGTAACTGTGTCTGTGTTGTCAGCAGTATCTCTCTCTGTCTCTCTCTCTGTGTCTCTGTCTGTGTCTCTCTCTCTCTCTCTCTCTCTAACTGCACAGACGATCTGACAATTTGTCATGTTTATCTTCAGGGTCGTCATAACGCCACCACACGTTCTGTTCAGTCTAGATCTGTGAAATGAACTGCAGATGTGGGCTGTATTTTTTTTCCTCTTTCTTTTTTCTTTCTTACAGTTTTGATAGTCATTACTGCATTATTCATCAGTGCATTAATGTCTTCAGATAACATCACCAGGGTACAACCAATGCTCTCTCTCTCTATCTCTCCCTCTCTCTCTCTTTCTCTCTTACCCCCCCCTCCCCACCCTTTTCTCATTCAGCCCTCTTGGGAAAACTTTATTATGCTGTGGTCTGACAGTGAAGTATACAGATAAAAGATAATTGCCTGGCTTGACTCCACTATTGATATGAAAATGGGATCTAAATTATTCAGCGTGGTTTAAAGGTTAGTTGAAGGTTATTACTGAAGAGAGGCAACGGGAATGGGGCAAAAAACACTGTGTGTGCGTGTGCGGGTGGGGAGGTTCCACACATCTGAAAGGCTAATTTGCAGTGCATGCAGCTTTGCAGTCTCCTGAACAAACTGGAAGGCTCCTCTGGGATCTGGACAAGGGGAAGTCAATTATTTACAGGCAAATTAAGGCTGACATCTCCGCAGCAGAAACATGGTTAGCACTAGCTGGAATAGACTGCTGTTTGTGCTTTCATCCGCTGCCGTTTGACATACAGGATATCCCCATGTCCCTCTGTATAATTCGCCTGTTAGCAAAAGAGCTAATGCAGCTCTATTAGCAGGGAGCGCAGCGCCGAGGGGTAAGGGACTGCAGGGTGTTAGCATGTGCCCTGGCTAATAGACACGAGGCAGGTGTATTGAGATGTTCTGCAAGTGAGAGGAAGTAATGACTCTGTTAAAGAAATAATTAGTGCAATAGCTTTAGCATTCAGAAATTTGCTCATCTTCTGCAGCTTCTCGTTGGCCTTAAACACAGTCTAATGGAGCATGCCTTCAAAGCTGCTAATACATCTTTTTCAAAATGAGAAACTCTTAGTACAGTTCTGTGTCTCTTTAGAGGTTCTACTTGAAAATAATATCTCAAATCAGATTTTATTAAACTGATTTCACATTTCTAAAAATAATCATTCAAGAATATAAGCTTTATATTTTCATGTTGTAGCAGAAAAATGTGTGTCTGTAATTTATTGTTAATTTTCATAATAGAATTGTCATTCTTGTTGTATTTAATAGCCTGTTGCAGTACTACTTTTCTTTTGCATTGCGCTGTAAATTTTGGGTGGAACCATGGTGGTTCACTGTTATTGTCATGGTGGTTCATTGTTAGCTCATTGCAAATTTAATAGGAATCCCATAGGAGAACTAGCAGAAATTAGCTTTATCATAGTTTTTTTTTTTGGTTGTCTCAACATTAATAGCATAAACTGAAGGCCTAATCACCACAGCTCGCCATGCCTCACCTCTCAATTTAGTGATGTGATTTTGAATTTCTAAAAATTCATCAAGGAAATCCTGAGTATAACTTCACAACTAGAAATCTTTAGCACAAAACGTGTCTCAAATCCAGTTTCATTGCATTTCTTAGAATGCATTGTCTATATTTTTAGCTACCTTGTAAATAAGGGTCACCTTCACTTTACTCTGAGTTAATATAGAGATCAACTGATCGATATCCATAACAAAATAGATCCATAGATTCATGATTAAGTTCCAGACCAAAGTTATGTTTTCTTATACAGCTGTAGCTCATCAGTGCCTTGTCTGAGTTTGATGAAATGTGATAAGCCTTCATTGAGTTTTCCTGCTTCTTAGCATAAACTCATCCAATCAAGTTGAAAATATGCATGCTTCATTTCAAAACTACACTCATACAAAACATGGTTCTATGTAGAACCGTGAACAGCTCAAAGAACCCTTTGCATGATTAAATGGTTGTTTGCATGATTAAATGGTTCTTCAGATTGATGTGAAGGTATTTTATGTGGTTCTACTGTAGCTATATAGAACTTTTTTGAAAAGGGCTCTACATAGCTCCCAAAAGGGTTCTGCTATTGTTACGATGTCATGGTATATATATACTTCTTTACTGAAAAAAATATTGTAAGAGTCTAGCATAAAGGACACATTGCACAGATGGTCTGATAATATGAAAAGTAAGGCCACCATCAGCCAATCAAATTTCAACAGGCATTTGACAGACTTAACACTGACCAATCATCATGAAGTTTTAAACTTTAACCAAATTATTCCATTGGATTGTGTTTAGGCTCATTCACAGAAAATTAATTTCTCAATATTTAACACATGCAACATTGTACTAGACACAATTAGAAATTATGGAAAGTGTTAATTTTAGGTATAGTACGTTTAAGTTGAAAACACTTTTACTTTATCTTAGTGTGTAAAATGTGCTCTTGTTTGCCTAACCTCTTCACCTTTTAGAGAGTATGCAGGTTGTGTGTAGGGATGAGTGTACTTTGTGCTGAGACCATGTATTAAGTCGTGCACCAGTGTGTGTAGGCATACTGAGTCGTGCAGCAGGCTGTGCAGTGAGCTGATTGGCGCACCAGGGCGTCTGGGGGAAATTACCTGGCTCGTTGTTGTCTGCTCCCTCTACAACCCTGCTGTTAACAGCATGGGGGAGCATGCAGTCCCCAGCATATTAGCACAGAAAGTTCCATGCCTGCTCTGTGCTGAAGGGCACATTCAGCATGCTCTCTGCTATGAAAGCAGACAATCAGCTCCATTCCAGCAAACTCCCACACTGACAGCTTAGCATATGTAGCATGAGCTTCCCCTAACACTGCGGCACATATGAAACAACCTCAGCCTGAGTAGATTGCAGATTATCTTATAAAGATAGCTGAATAAGGACAAATTTAAAGGGTAATTCCACTGAGTTTTTCAACATTTCTCCATTTCTATTGTTAAGAGCGGTTTGCCATTCTAGAGAAACTTACTGAGTCAAAATGGGCCACAGCTGTGGTGACTAGAACCAGATGCATTGAGAACCTTCAAAATCTACCTCACAGAAAGCTGTTATATGAGATATTTACAAATGCATTGCCTCATGTCTGAGACATTGTTTTACAGTAGTTTTGAGATTGCTGTATAACATGTTTTTAAAATACATTAATGACAGAAAGGTATATGCAAGGTGTTCTAAAGCATACATATTTTTTCAGATTTGTCACTATTTTAACATTATCAATGTTATATCTAAAACACACGTGTAGGTTTACTGATCATTTTGGATTGTAATTAAAGTGACTGTATTAGCGTTAACATCAAGTTCCAACACCACAATTGTAAGAAATCACCATTTTACATGAGGAGAAAAACCTCTCACCCTCTGGAAGCCAATGCATATGTTCACATTATAGGCCTACTTACTCAATTCTGATTTATTATTCTTTCCACCTTGGAAGTTTTATGCTGACCCATGTCTATCATTACTGTGGCCAGTGCTTTGAAAGTACCTACAGTATATGCAAAGAATTGATCAAAACTAGAAGATAAGAACAGTGACATTAGCAAAAAAATCTGACCATTAAGAGTGAACAATATGATAATGAGGCGGCACGGTGGTGTGGTGGGTAGCGCTGTCGCCTCACAGTGAGGAGGGCCTGTGTTCGATTCCCCTGCCGGGTGACCGGGGTCCTCTCTGTGTGGAGTTTGCATGTTCTCCCCATGTCTGCGTGGGTTTCCTCCGGGTTCTCCAGTTTCCTCCCACAGTCCAAAGACATGCAGTCAGGCCAATTGGACATGCTAAATTGCCCCTAGATATGAGTGACTGTCTGTGTCTGTCTGTCTGGACAGGCGACCTGTCCAGGGTGTATCCTGCCTTTCGCCCGAAGACTGCTGGGATAGGCTCCAGCACCCCCCCGTGACCCTGACGGAGAAGCGGCTTAGAATATGGATGGATGGATGGAATATGATAATGTTCTCTTAGTATATCATGACAATTTCTAGGACTTCCAAAAAATGTGCTTAATTAAAAAGGTGTTTAAAAAGGAATTTTTCAAATGACACACATATGTCAAAAACTTTGTAGACAGGTTTTTGTAATATGGCTCAGGATGGATGCTGGACGATTAGCTCTGGATCATCCCATGTCCTGGTTGGAGCTCTATCACTCCAGAAAATACAGCTCCACTGCTCCACAGCCTGGTGCTAGGGGCTTTATGTCCCTATAGCTGTTGCTTGGCATTGGGCATGGTGACATCATGCGCTGGTGTTCCAGAGAGCATACTCTACTGGTAATTTCTATTAAGATTACACACTCTGTGTATGCATTTGAACATCTGTGTCAGCAGTGAATGCACCTTAAAGCAGATGAATTCACTCATTAGAAGGGCTGTCTGGTACCTTCTGAAACATATAGTGTGGCTGTTACTAGTAAACGTACTAATGAATATGGAATGAATTACTTTGTTGAAATAAAGGTAAATAATGAGTACTCAGTGGTATTTTGGCTTATCAAATCACAGAAAAGGAAAAATATTGATATGTGTTGTGATATGTGATCGGTGTTGTGTCTTTAAGTACTATCATGTTATATTTTGTTCATATGCCCCACCCCTATTGACTTATCATGGTCGAATGTCCTCAAATCAGATAGCTATCCAATCTAGGAGCATGTTAAAGATATTCATGTTGTTTTAAAGAAATAATTATGTCACACAGTCACATAATCTTATTTGTGCCATTTGAACCCTACAATGTAAACATCTGTCTGTAGTACAGGCATGTTCAAAGAAAGCCTAAGTCACAAGTTAAAAGTGAATCACAGACGTCTATAACTTGCATGTTGTCTTGAAGTTCACCATTTAAGAACCATCTTTCCAAACAAAACTTTTGATTTTTATTGTATAAATTTAGTGAGGCAGGAGGTGAACACTTTGAAAAGCGAGGGAACTATTGAAGAGCTGTCACTGAATTCAGCATGTCCCAGGAAGCAGCTGCCATCTGAGCTGTCCTTCTCCCGAGCTCTCTGCACAGAGGCATCACAGCAGTCTGGCTCCATAAGGCCTGTTTAGTGTTCCCCTCTCTTTCACTAGCCTTGACTCCTCACGTCTTTCAGCCTCCAACTCTGCTTTCATCCCCCCTGTCCATCCCACAACATTCAATAATTCATCCCTCCCCCGCACCCAGTGTATTTGTTTTTATTTAAAATTCAGAAAAGTCTTGTCCGCTAACGCTCCCCACCTTCCCCGGGGGGATCACCTGGGATGGGCTGATGGGCTGTATCGATCACCTGCAGCTAATCATTCCGCACTGCTTCCACTGGGAGCAGATGAGAACCATTTTCCTGCTTCTTTTTTAATTAGCGCCAGGACCCTGTGGGCTCTAATCTATGAGTCCTACTCTGATATTCCTCTGATGTGCGCCGCTTTGATTTCTCTGACCCTACAAGGAGCGAGAGCTGGGATCCAGGGATGCTGCCTGAATCTTAATGCAGCCTCCTCTCTATGTATGGTGAGAGGAGCTTGAAGAATATTGGCGAGGGACGGTGTAAAAGATGAAGAGTCTCTAAATTTAGCCTCCTTTTGTCATGAATCAATTACACTGTCTTTCTGTTTTTTCGTTTAGGTTTAGGCCTATGTACAACACACCCCATGTCATACATTTACTTATATTTTATTGTTTCCCTGAGGGCTACTTGTGCTGTCACAATTAATTTTACATCCCTTAGAGTTCAACAGACTATTTTTATTACTGTACATTTATGGCTGATATACATAAATGACATGTTACAATTGCTTTCCCTGTGTGATGCCTCATTCAACAAAAACAGTCCAGGCTGAAACACTTCTTACAAAAACAACATGAATGGGTCGACCTAAACTGCTATAGGCTAAATAGGCAAATATGTAAAAGCACTACTTTTTATGATATCACAAAAAACAATGAATGCAAAACAGCCTTTTTCTGCAGCCTAATTTCCATATTTGGAATGGGGAGTGAATGTCATGTTTGAAGCATTAATAATGATTACATATTACAACGAACTGAAAATACCATAGCCTTACGATGGACTGGCGACCTGTCCAGGGTGTAACCTGCCTTCTGCCTGATGACCGCTGGGATAGGCTCCAGCATCACCCCCGCGACCCTGAGGGAGAAGCGGCTTAGAAAATGGATGGATGGATGGATGAAAATACCATTTTCCCTGATGTGGACCTTTTAAAGCACTGATATCGTAAAAAAAAATGAATTTTCACTATTTCATTTTGAAATAAGAGGTTACTCTAGTATGGAAACATTTCAAAGCACACCATTCAAATTCAGTCTGTACATATAATCTAAGCTCAATATCTGCCTGCCTTGAATTCATTGTATTTGTGATGTTACAAAAACAATGCATTTACATATATTTGCTTATACAGCATTTTAGCCCAGCCCATTTATGTTAAAGTTATAACAAGTGAGGCACTCAGAGCAGAGGCAGTTTATTTGTTGTTCCTGTCAAATCATAGCCTCTTTTCTCGAAAAGGACAACATTACAGGAGAAGAAAAAACAGTCTTAACTTGTAACGGAAGTTAATGTATTAAGTTTATTTTTCCTCTTTGTGGACCGTATCTTTTAATCCATCCATCAGATTTAACACAATGCAAAGAGTACATGTAGTTTTCAAATGATGCAGAAAAGTAAAAACACAAATGGGAATATAGAGCTTTTATGTGACAGTGATGATGTCAATCTTAAAGACACAGTAACAAAACCAGCCTTAATTTTAAGGGACAAAGAGAAGTTGTAGAATTGCCATGTAAAATCAGGTTGACTGTTTTTGTTAGATAAATCTACATAAATGCCATAAGTCATTGGCAGAGGTGGAAAATATGAGAAAAATTTATGATGTGGCCCTGTTGATGCTAGTTCCCCAACAGCTTCAAACTAAATAAGAATGGAAGACTAAAGCCCAATCCTGTTTCACCCTTCGCCCCTACCACTTAGCCCTAACCCTTTCGATTTGTGTGTTCACGCCTAGGGGTGGGGTGTCCTGATTTTTGTTGAGATGGACTTCATGGCCCTCCAAACGGAATGTTAAGAAGAAAAAAGAAAAATTGGCAAGATGTCTGTGCAAACGACCAAAGAAACCCAGAAATGTGAATATTTTCTCTGTTAAGAAATTACAATAACCACTGTTTTATCTTCGTTAATGTCATTTCAATGTATTATGGTCCTTTTCTTTACAACAAGCATTAATGCTCATTAGTGGCATGCTGATGTCTCCTTAGCTTGCTACCTAAATGTCCTGTTCCACCATTTAAGGTGAAATGGAAGAATTCAAAGGAGAAGCTGGCAAATAGCTGACTTCAGTTTCATATCACTGAGGAATTAGGGGTGGTCAAGTAATTGTTGCACTCCCCACCTTTTGCAGGCATATTATTCTCTAAATTTAACTAAAGCTCAGCAGTGACGTTGCTGTCACTGCAGGGTCACCTACAGAGCACTGCTAACAGCCTGGTAATGAAGGAATGTTCTTTTTCATTTGAGGGTTGTTCCAGTTCATAGGGGAAGAATTCAACCACTACCCCTTGTAACTCAGTCCCAATGGGTAAGGTGGCACTGAAAAAGAAGGGGATACAGGCTGGGAGCTGGTTTTACAGAGGCTGTAATGAGATAAGTAAGCTTATCGCTTCTGTAAGCTTAGTCCCCCTCACTTTCAGCAGTTTTGCACTAACCTAATTAGCTTTGCCTTGCATATCTTGTTAAAGTTGTGACAAGCAGAAAGTTAGTTTAAATTATTATAGCAAATTGACATATTGTCAACATTTTCAAAATACGATGGTAAAGACAAAGCTTAAACAATTATGACAATCTAAAACTGTAATGAACGCCTCATAACTCTGAAAGCTTATTAGCTGTTTTGAAGTTCCGACATACTCTATGCCATTAGCATTGATTAAATTGCTTTCTCTCAACAAATTACACAAGGCTGTTATAATGAAACAGTATTGTGCTTATTGCCACACAAAATCTTCTCTTAACTGGATTTATCTATGTCTCTTCCTCAGTTGTTTTCATTAAGCCTTTGCACGTGTGTTGTTACATACACAGAATACCTGCATATCAGAATATCAGAGATATTCTCTTCCGCCCCTCAGCAGACCATGTTGCTGACAACTTTTCTTTTCCCGCCTGTCTTTTTGAGCTGGTTTATGTTTTTTTCTGTATTTCTAAACACTGCAGAGAAGGAGGAGGATGTCACTTCATACACAGCCACCTGCTGCTGTTGTACTGAATGATCCTCTCTCTTATCATCCCTTTCTCTGTTCTGCTGTGAATACAAAGAGACAAATGTGAGGGATGAGTGGAGATCAGAGGAACTGAGTCAGCTCCACAGCTCCATTCAGCCTACTATCTCCAAACACAGTGTGCAGGAGTTTTATATAAAAAACAATCCTAAGTCTGTAGCGTTCCTCGACTGAGAGTTCTGAGCTCTGTTGCTGAAGCTACTAAAGCATTGTCAAACTTTCCAAAAAAATCTGATTGCATGGATACCAGAAAACCTAAGAACCTGATTTCATGTACACTGGAAAACATTATTCCAGTTTCACAGTAGCCACAAAATGCCATTTCCGCCTGTTTAAATGAGGTCCCTCAGTTAAATTTTATTGTCTTCAGTAATGCTGATGGAGTGATTTTCCATTTACTGGAAGCACAGTGGATTTTCGCCTTTGTGGCTGTGCAAGCAAATCAGCATTAGTAGAGGGGTTTTGCTATTTTTTATTGTGACATTTATAAACATTTTTGTATATGAAGAAAGCTGCAGTTATGATGTCCATTTTATGTCAGTGTGGCCATTACTGTGGAGACTGTTTTCACATCATGGGCTTCTTGCTCCTCTGTTTCACCCTCATTCCTAACTAGCAGTCACAATATCTCTTGTAAACACAGACAGCCGACAGTGTCCGAGTTAATCTGATAATATTATAACTATTTTACTTGATTGTATTTATTAAACATACCTGGACAAGCTCTATGATGGACTGGTGACCTGTCCAGAGTGTAAGACATACTATTTGATTCTAATGGATTTAGTGTGTATCCTGCCTTCTGCCTGACCCTGACAGAGAAGCAGCTTAGAAAATGTATGGATGGATGGATGGATGGATGGATGGATGGATGGATTTAGTTTCAAATTTCCATTATGTAGACATGCATTTAAAATACTTATTCTCAGAATTTGGCAGCTGCCCATTTGATTCTATTACAAGTGAATTTCAAGTCGGTGGATTTGCTGTTCTTGTCTAATCACAAAAAATAAAAAATCTCCAAAATATTTTCTGTAATAATTGACTCTTTGATGCTAGAAAAATGCAGAGGTATCTCTTTAACAGGATGGACAATCCCTGAAAGCAAAACAATGCAGTGGAAACATTTTGAGTACACTCCAGTGAATGAATGTGTTTATACTAGCCCTAAAACTCTTTCAGACTTTGGCTTTAAAAGTGCCTTACAGTGCTTTTGTGGTGATGAAAAACAGGAGACACATCCACAAGACACTAAAAACAATTCACAGCGCTTCCCCACACCCTAAAGTGGACTGTGTCTGGGAGATCATCCAAAAGCAATGCATACTGGAAGCTGTTAACAAGTCAGCAGCTCCGCATCCGTAAGCTCCCATCTCCAGAACATGCAGTAAGAAGTCCCTGGAACCTCATTAAGACCTACAGGCTTTTGCTGTTAAAGGAGCAGGTGTGTGTGTGTCCAATAGCAAAGACGGAGTGCTATTGGACAGAATGCTGAGTATCAGGCCATCTGAGAGTAATGCTTGGCTGTGTAGCCGAGAGAACTTAATGCCTACTCAGCGTCTCGCAGAGCCAGACGCCACTATCGAGCGCTTTTATTGTAGCCTGCACTCTCCTCATTTGAAACAATATAGGCTGACTGTTGCTATTGATTTTAGTGGATTGTACGCTGGTAAGCTCTCCTCTGAGCCTGCCTGCTATATTAAGCAATCATTCGTCCTGCTGATGACAAAGCGCCTTCCCAAGGCAATGGCCAGGCCTCTAATAGGCTGGGTATTACTCATGTTAATTGATTGGGTGACAGTGGAGGGCCGAGGAGAGGAGAAATTATGGCCCTTCTGAGAGGAAATCAACACAAGTGGCAGTAATTAGCGACGAGAGAAACTAGCCTTAATCGAAAAAAGCTTCACTCTGGAGAAACGAGCAGAGATGGGTGTAACGAAGGACTCAAGCTCAATTTTCGACAGCAATTAAGAGATGCTAAGTTTCATTGAATATAGAATTCTGCAAAAAAAAATTGCACGTTTATTGGCCCATGTAATTCCAACTTTTTTGTCCATTAAACACATTTTTAACTGGCTTAGCTTGGCTAAGAATTGCAGCAATATGCATTATGTAATGGACATTAAAAGGCCTATATTCAACATTTTTACTTTATTTTTTCCCCTCTCAAGGTCCACTTATGATGTTTGTGTGGTTTTATATACCAAAAATGTCCATAATTAATTTTCACATAACTTCCAACTTCTCTTTATCCTTTTAAATTAAAATAAATGTAAATGTAAATGATATACTTGGATTGGCTCTCCTCTTTATATATATATATATATATATATATATATATATATATGGGAATTCATTTTTTTTGCATTGGTGAGGCCAGAAAAGAGTGTGTGGCTCACAATCTCTGTTTTAGTACATCATAAAGGTGTTTGATGGGGTTGAGGTCAGGGCTCTGTGTGGGCCAGTCAAGTTCTTCCACATCAAACTCACCCAGCCATGCCTTTATAGACCTTACTTTGTGCACTGGGAGTCAGTCATGAAACTGCTCCCACAAGCATATAAGTTGGAAGCATATAATTGTCCAAGATGTCTTAGTTTGCTGAAGATTTCCCTTCACTGGACCTAAAGGGTCTAGACCAATCCCTGAGAAACAACCCTATAGCATTATCCCTCTTCCACCAAACTTTACAGTTGGCACAGTGCAGTCAGGCAGGTAATGTTCTCCTTGCATTCGCCAAATCCAACATGATTCTTCACTCCACAGATTCCACAGTTTCCACTGTTGCAAAGTCCAGTGGCAACGTGTTTTACACCACTTCAGCCAATGCTTGGCATTGTGCTGGTGATGTAACGCTAGTATGTATATGCTCAGCTGTTGAAACGCATGCCATGAAGCTCCTGGCACAGTTTTTGTGTTGAAGTTAATGCCAGAGCAAGTTTGGAATAATTATTGAGTCAGAAAAGCATTGACTTTTATGCACTATGTGACTCAGAGCTCCGTGACTCTGCTCTGCAACTTTATGTGGTCTGCCACTTTGTGGCTGATTTGCTTCAATAATACCACTTACAGTGCGTGGAAGATCTAGGATGGAAGAAATTTCACAAAAAGACTTGCTGCAGCAGTGTACTATAGTACAATTGCAGACTTTGTTCATATAGAAGGTAAATGTACAGTAATTCACCCTGTAACTATTTACATTTCAATGCAAAAAGTTTGATCACCTGCAGTCAAATTGCATGTTGTGTTAATATTCTAAGGAAAAATAAGTTACACATCTTCTACAGGAAACAAACTTTAATATGTCATTTTTAAATAAAGTTTAGATCACAATTTCTTTTGAAAGCTGCACTGTGCAGATTTTTTTTGTTAAAATTAAAAGCATTATTGAGTCAGAAAAAAACAACCTCAAAAATATGACATGCATGCTGTGCTGCAAGAAACAATATAATCAATAATACGTTTTTCAAACCATGTCATACATCTTTAGATGTTAAATTCATATGCACACACACAAAAAGGTCCTTCTCGATGTTTCGTCAAATGTAAAATCAACATTATACCAATGAAGATATGATGACAATAGTAGAGAATTCATTCACATCCTCAGAAAACATTATGATGAAGTTTTGACTGAGTTCTCTTTGAGTACTCTATAAATGCTCCCATAATCAATAGGTTCATCCCCTCTGGGATCCAAAGCACAACGAGCCTTACATAATGTCTAATGCCATTACACCTCTTCACAAGAGTGGTCTTCAAATCCTTAAAATTTACATACTGTAACATAGTGGACAAAACATCATATTTAAAATGCACCATGATTTTTTAAATTCAACAAATTTATGTCATTTAACCAGGCATGCCCAAACTTTTGCATATGATTATATTATATATAATTCTTGTTATATTATTATATTTGAATAATATAGTTGAATAGTATAGCAAAGAAATGTAAACACTGTCATTTTCTTGAAAAAAAAAGAAAAGAAAAGACTTTTAAGGGTAAAAAATGGCTGATGTCAGAACCACACAGGAAATTTTTGAGATGCATCCCACCCCATTAAGCAGGAGACCACTGTGAGTAGTTTCGACTCGGCACTGCTTTTCAAATCAACTCAGCACTGAAACTACTCCGTATCTCAGTGCAGCCAAGCACCAATAAATCACCATCACACACAGAGAGAGGACACATCTGGGGCCTATAAAGCACTCTGTAGTCATGCATATTTGGATATACAAGCCTCTTGTATTGCTGTTGATTAGGACATGCATGGTGGCCGCTCAGATGCCAGAGAGAGAGATATTTGATATTTCTGCCATCAGGGAACGAAGTGATTGCTAAACCTTCTGGCATTTGCCTTCATGCTTTTATCCAATTGGCTGTGCTCAGCAGAAGAAGTGGATGCATTCACTTGTGTGTATGAATCTGTTTGAGTTTGTGTCTTCCAGCTTTTGAAAGCACTCAACTGTTTTACACGTTCTAAGGGCTTCTGGTAAGTAGCCAACTGAACCGTGTCTATGTCTCAGTTTGTGTGTACAGTATTTTTAATTATTAATTTTTTATTTGCTAAAATACTGGAGCGTAGTGGTATGTGTTCACTGGGTGTATGTAAATGTTATACTCTGCTTCCTCCACTGTTATATAACTGATTAACACCAGTCTGCTGAATGTAGTACTGTCAAAAATTATGATGACACCACAGAGGCCTAAAAATATCATTTTAACCATTGCAGTGGTAAACGAAAGGCCTTCCACACAAACACGCAAACACTGTTTGTTATGTATATAATTAGTACGGTACATGTATATATCAAGTACATGTTAAGATATATCAGTGATTTCGGTCAAAACTTTTTGCTGCAGCTAATATAATAATTTAAAACTTAATTAAATGAACATCCGTACCTCATATTTAAAAGTGGTATCATATCTCAAAGCTGTTTTTTATTTATTAAAATACATTTTATTAATATTTTCTACTGAAATATAATGATTTTGTTAATATATTCATATAATTATAACATTTATTACTTCTACAATATATTTTATTATAATTAAAGCATATTAGATATCATTGAACAACATTTAGTGGTTTTAATCAGTATTAATGTCCACTCTTGACCTTTATTACAGCTTCCATTCTTTTCAAGAGACTTGCTTTCAGTTTTTAAATAAATCTGCAGGGATATTTTTATACACCTTCAAAGCTCAGTCCTAGATGTTGGTTGTTTTTACTGCTTCTCATGACCCACATAATTACAAACACATTCAATGATGCTGGGGTCCGGACTTTGGGGTGGTCGGTCCGTTATTCTACTCTACTATTCTACCGATCATACCTACTGGTGTCTTGTTTATAATATTGAAGTCTACACTGTGTGTTAATGTCAACTACTTATATGGCAAGTGATTCCAAACTTTTGAACAGTAATGAATGTTTGTTTAAAGCGAGGATGCAGAACTCCACTGTTCAGCACAGTTTGGTGATTTTCCTGCTCAAACACACTTGATTCAACTCTGACAGGTCATAAAGAGAACATCTGAGGACAACCCTGAGAAATTCTGGGCTAAATTGCCCTGGGTATGAGTAGACTTATTAAGATGGGAATATAGTGTGAAATTTCTGAACAAATGCAAGGTGGAGCTAAAATTAGAGTGATGGTGTCCGACCACTGTCAATATATTAACTGGACCCTGTGATTCCACTGTTCTCAGTGGGGACCTGGTGAGGTCAATCAAGTCACTTCCTGATCAGGATCTTGTAGGGTGGATCGTGGGAATGTGTGAGACTGTGCAGGTGTCTTAAGGACACAAATCTCCTACATGCAGTTCACATAATCGCACTATTTATAGGAGCTGCCCAGCAATGATTTGTGCACAATCATTCAACACAATAGTACATTTTCACCATATAATACATTTTAATTACCCCTTCTAATGGTTCTGTCATGCCTAAGCAGCTTACTTCCAGTGGCACATGTTTGAAGGCCTGAGCTGGGGGCCTGTGTCCAACAGACAAAAAGCCTGTCATTTGCCCGTGGATGCTTTATAAGTTAACATGGTTGAATGGTCCCCAAAAAGTCTTTTTGTCACATGCAGTAAAAATAAACATTAGCTCTTTCAAGAGAAAAACGCTTCAATTAAAGCAGACTACACTAAAAGATACCATTGGGCTGGTGATGAAAGTTGACAATGGGTTACCAAGGGCTGCAAGTGGCCTCTGCTGTTCCCAGTTGCGATGATACAGAAAGTAAATGCAACTGTGATGTGGCAATAATAGGTATTCCTGAAACATTCATTTTGAGAAATGAACACTGTATGTTCATATGTATGTATGTATATACTCCAAATGTTAAAAGAGTACAGACTAGAAGCTTTTGGGGTGGGTTTTAGAGGGGGCATACCCTTGTTAGTGACACCAAAAGTTTAACAAGTTGTCCCTAGAAACTAGCATTCTTGTTACAAGATCCATCTGGCCTAGTAAGGCTGTTTTCTCTGGACAGAAGCTTGCCTAAACATTAGGCCTAATACTCTCTCAGTGTATACTGCATTAACAGTCTGTCTGGAGGGCCTGATGATTTGGCTCGAGAAGCATGAGCAGTGTGATACATATGTCATTTGTGGTTTTTCCTGCAATTCAGTATGACCCCAGCGGAAAATCCCCTTTACACTCAATGTGCTGCTCCAGCAGCGGAATGGCCAAGTGTCAGTCAGAGAGCAGCTCGGCACTGCACTCATTTGCTAATGGAGGGTTAGCTTTGTGGGCATTGTGTTAAGATTCTTTATTGCTAGCTGTTAAGGGGGTGTTTTAGTCCTGCTGTGATGGCACATTTTGGCCTCATACACACAGTAACTAAAGTAAAGCCTATAGTAACTAAGTATGGCCTAAAAGGTCAGACGTTACTTTGATGGAGGCTGTTGGCTCAGCTTGAAATGCCCAACAGAGGTTAGTGAAGGACTAACAGACTACCTTTGTTAGACTTGTCTCTTTTTCTGCCATTTTGTATCCCCTTTCACAGCTGAGTGGTACCCCTGCTCCACAGTTAACAGCACAGATCATTTACATAGTCACAGAGCTCATTTTCATAATGTTTTCTTTATTATCAGAGGGAGAAATTAACCCAGGAATATATTTACATAGCAGGCGCGAACGGTAACAGCTTGCTAATTGCCTGTTAGATGATTAATAAGCTTACAGAGATGCTAATGAATGGAACACTCAGTGTTTCAAAGGTGCTCCGCTGGTGCGCGTGTTTTGGCAGCTTAATTACGAAGATAATTATGTACTTGTTGCATCTGCTCTCAAGCAACCATCAAATATCAAGGAATATGAAGTTGAATTCAATCAATAAGGGCCAATCAAGCTGAAGTGTTGACACTTGCGCCTGCTCGTAGGGAAGTGGAATGGTTTGGGAGTTATATCTCAATTTATAGCTGCAGAGGCTGTTGTTTTCTGGATGTATGCACACGTTAATGCACTATTGGAAAAGTCTGGGTTGATTTTCCCTCCTTAACTGGGCACTCCATAAGCTCTGTGGTATTTTGAAAAAAGCCAGAAGACTGCTTTTCTGGATTGTTCTTCATTTGCACTGTTGATCTCTCATTGTTGACTGAAGTGATTGAATCCACATACTGTAGTCTTTGGGTTGAAGAGATGGCTTGCATGAAGCCTAGTTGAACCCCCTGCTGCTGTTTGTCTAATTGTGCCTATGATTCAGTGGAGATGTTCTATTTATTTAGCTGCGACAACAAAAGAGTGAATTTACTTTGTGTGGCCTCATGCAATATTGAACAGGGCAGAAGGCAACAAAGCACTCTGGAGACTCCCTTAGACACAAACCAGGATGTGTGTGTGTGTGTGTGTGTGTGTGTGTGTGTGTGTGTGTGTGTGTGTGTGTGTGTGTGTGTGTGTGTGTGTTTTGAAGCTTTTTGTGGCCGCAATTCTGCTATGGATTTACAAACACAGTGTTTTACAATCTATGTTTGTTTATAGGAAATATATATTGGCAATAATTAACTAAATTCAACAAAAAATTTCTCTCTCTCTCTCTCTCTCTCTCTTATCTATCTATTTTCCATGTTTCCTTATCTCTCACTCATTCTTTTTTCATGTTTACCCCATCTTGCTTTCTCTCTCTCTGCTTTTTTATCTTTATCTATTTCACTCTTTCTCTCTCTGATCCTCTCCCTCTCTCCCTTCTCTCTTTCAGTCTCTCTCTTTTTCTCTCTCCTCTTTATCCCTATCTCTCTCACAGTTTCTTTCACTTTCTCTTTTCTCTTTTTCTTCAACCCCCCTCTCTCTCTTTCCCTTTTTCTTCCTATTTAAACCAACTAGCTTTTTCTCTCTGCCTTTTAACCTTCTGTCTCTTTCTTCCCCTTTCTACCTTCTTTCAGTCTCTGTCTTTCTCCCTCCTCTTTATTCCTATCTCTCTCTCACTCTTTCTCTTTTGCAAGCTTTCTCTCTCCTCTTTGCTCCCTCTCTCTCTCTCTTTCTCTTGCCATCTCGTTTTTGTTTATCCCTTTATCTCGCTCCCTATCTTTTTTCTACCTTTCTCTTCCTCCCTATGTCTCATTCTCTCTCTCAGACGTCCCTCTGTTTTTCCTTTTCCCCTCTGTTTCTCCCTCTCTTCTCTCCTTTTTAACAATCTCTCTCTCTCTCTCTCTCTCTCTCTGTCTCTCTTTCTTCTCTCTTTTTCTCTCTCTGTAAATTGTCAGTATCTTGCTGATGCAGCCTCTCCCTAATGCGTTGCTGACAGTAGCTGCTGCTAGCAAGTCTTTGGATTCTTGTCTCAATTCATTAATTCGGGAGTTGGCCGGAGTTGGCAGAGTGTTGCCTATAAAATATTAACTTCAACAAATCTTCAAGGACTTGTACAAAAATACAATGGAGGGACCAATTAAGAAAACGGCCTGGAGTGAGATTTTTACAGCTTATTCAAGTCAATGTGAGCGGCCTGCTTCAATATGTGTAATAAAAATACAACACATATTTTATATAAGACGCACATGTGCAGCGTACACGCCTTACTGAATTTATCCACGCTGTCTGAGCTCATACCCGCCCACTCCCACACACGCCAACATGAAGGTTTAATGTGTACAACATCTCCAGTGCGGGCAGGAGTGTGTATCCATCTTTTTGTGCTCACCTAGCTCCTATTTTATTCATCTATTTATTCAACCAGCGGCTTATGCTCCCTGTCATATCTCCCAGGCCGCTCTTTAAGAGACGGCGTGTGCGTTTGAATGCTGTTGTACTCCAGTGAGTGTGTCAAGAGAAGCAGGCAAAGTGCTGTGTCTCTAAATTTAACCCGGAGAGCATGCCAGGCTGTTTGTAAAGAGCCTTTGTGGAAGTGTGCAGGCGTGCAGCTTCTTTCCTCTTGCATCATTTCACTCCCTTCCAACTGCCAGGGCTGTTGTAGTCATATTTGCACACGGGGATAAGAACACAAGCTGAGAGAGGGGGTTTGTGGGATTAAGTTATTAGTATTTTCACTCTAGCATTGGCATGATTTGTCCTTTTCTGCACTTTTGGTGACTTGGTGCACAGTGCTTTTGCAAAAAAACCCAATATGGTATAGCAGAGACATAGCCAGAATTTATTATTTGTAACTTTCCAATTTTTTCCCCATTTTAATCATGTCCAATTCCATCCACTTACTAGGTCTCCATAATCACACAATATCAGTGCTAGAAGGACTAGCACAAGCTTCCTCATAGTCATGTGATGCCAGCCGCTGCATTCTTTCTAACTGCTGCTAACACAACTTAAATGGACAGTTGGTGTAGCCACAATTCAATTGTAAAGGGGCCTAGGGCTTTTTAACTATACTTTGTAAGTTTTAAGAAGACAAATATGAACAGGTTGAACTAAAGCTGTTTATTATTTCAGCATTCAAATGGGGACATTCTAACACTGTGTTCAAATCCCACCAATGGGACTGTACTGTCTAGGGACCAGCCAAGGCAAATCTTACTGGTGGAACCATATTTGCAAAAGGGTTAAGAGAAAGCTCAAGGATGCAATAACTCAGTACCTCTGAGTCCTGTAAGTGAGGCTACTTAGGTCCCCTAGACCACTCCTCCCCACCTGTAGCAATGCCCTGGTGGCATGCCTATATTTGAGAACTGAAAATTGTTTATTTATTCTTTTGTTATACAAAATTTCACAATCTCTGAAATATGAATCTTATAAGAGAAGGAACAAAACTTTTTTTTTTAAAGGGGGGGATTGTATATGACCAATTTAGTCATATACAATTCCATCCACTATTTAGAACTCCCTCAATCACACAATACCACCAGCACTAGGAGGGTGAGGGATAGCACAGGCTTCCTCCGAGACCTGTAAAGCCAGCTACCGCATCGTTTTGAATGACCACTCATGCAATTCTTATTGGTCAGTTGAACGTGCTCAGAGCAAAGCGCCAACCGCCAGATCTGTTGTGACTAGCATCACATTGGGTGATGGGGAAGGGGGGTACCTACTACCTACCCAGAGAGAGCAGGCCAATTGTGCTCTCTTGGACTCCTGGCCACGGATGGCTGTATTATAACCAGTGATTATTTTAATTTGTGTTAATGTGATGAGATTTGATTTATGGGAAGTGTACCATTTCTATGTGCTGCATGCACAGATTCAAACTGATAAGTCATTACCATTGCTTCACCTGCCTCTAATTATAGACATTGCTTCACCCACCTCACAATACTCAGAGCTCTTCTCATATTCATATTAACAGATCATTAGTACAGGCTTCTAAAACCAGTCATTAATGTTCATGGATTCCCTGTGATACTCTTCTAACAGTAGTTACTGGTTTTGACTAATAATAGTGACAGTACATCAATGGAGCCAAAGTGGAGAGAGTTAGCAAAGTGAATTTTCTCTGTGTGCACCTCACTGATGACCTCATCTGGTCCCTCCACACCAACACTGCTGTGAGATCTGCCCGTCAGCGTCTCTTCTTACTGTGCAAGCACAGGAAGTTCAGTGTGCTTCCTCAGATCACCACTAACTTCTACAGATGCACCACAGAAAGCATCCTCACAGTCTGGTTCAGCAGCTGCACCACCTGCGACAGAAAGACCCTTAAAGTAGTGGTGAGGATGGCAGAAGCCATCAAAGCCAACCAACAACCAGCCTTACAGGATATTTATCAGTCCCGTTGCCTCAGGAAAATCAAAAAGATCCAGTTAGATAGGGATAACCCATCACATGGCCCGTTATCCATACTGCCATCAGGCAGAAGATTCCATAAGATGCAGGCTAGAACAACCCAGCTAATGAACAGTTTCTGCCCACAGGCTGTCAAGCTTCTGAACAAGCTGTAAAGCTATGGATTTTTCCTCAGTCACCATGTCACTCGGTCACTTTGTCAGTATCATTATTATATCATATCACTGCTATATACACTATAACACTTACTTTAAAATGTATATATTCTTCATATATTATCCCTTGTTTAATATAAATATATTATAATTTATATTAAATATAATATATAAACTAGACTAATTCTCATAGATCTGTTTCTCATTGTTCTCATAGGTCTCTAACAGAAGTCATCAGTTAACATTGCTTAATCTAAATACTTCTGTCCAGTGACAGGCTGTTTTTTCTCTTTTCTGTTTTTTTATATTAGAAAATAATGGAAAAACTTTATTCTCTGTTCACATTACTCATGCTATCCGGTGTTGAACGGAGGTGGATGGGTTCCCCCTTTGAGTCTTGGTTCCTCTCCAGGTTTCTTTCTCTTCTTACTCTTAGGGAGATTCTCCGTGCCACTGTCGTCATTGGCTTGCTCATAGCATCATGGAATCTAAATTTTCTGTAAAGCTGCCTTGTGACAACACCTGTTGTAAAAAGTGCTATATAGTAAACTTTGACTTCACTTTTGTCCCATTCATTCTGATATGTTCACATAATGTAAAGGGCTGCTGGCACAAACAATTAAAATGAATGAAACCTAATAGCTGTTCATTTATGACGTTCTGATGTGACCAACTTTATTTATTTTAGCTGTTATGTTATTTGTCACATTAAAACTCAGCATTTGGCATCCATCAAGCTAGATGGAGAAGCCATGAGGGAACCTTGTTATCTCATTATAGTCTCATGTTAATATAACAAAATATTACATTGAATCTGATCGCACCTATGCAAAAATTCTAATAAGTTAAATGATAAATGAGCCATATAATTCCTTCCTAGATGGCAGACAAATCTAATTCTGACCATTCAGGCAAAGACACCAGAGCTAATTAAGCTTAACTGAGACCTGTTAAAAGGATACCGCTATGTTTGACTCCTTTAATGCTGATCTCTGTTTGTGTGTGTGTGTGTGTGTGTGTGTGTGTGTATGTGCGTGTGCTCATGCTGAGTCTCTCTTTGACTGCTCAATGAGCTCAGTGCCCCCTGAGCTAGCACTCAGAGTGCTGTAATTCTCATTAGCCCTCATTAGGGAGCAGCAAAATCACCTTCTTAATCAAACTCTGGCTCTGCTCAAATGTGCTGCGTGTACAAGTCATTTAGATGCTGGCACACTCCGAGGAGCCCCATAAAACAAACTCATCCGTGAAGCTGTGCAGAAACTCCAAAAAAGAATGACCCTTTAGCTGCTGCTTTGTGAAGCAGCATCCATCCCCCTTTTTAATGAATAACTCTTGTGCTAACATGACACGAAACGTGGCTTTGCTAAATTGCATAAACATTATTGTGACTCATAAAACTCAACGACTCCTCTCTTGTTTGCTCCTGCTTGGCAGCCGCGTTTGCATAATGTAATGTAACGTGTCAGTTTTCTCTCCTTAATCAGAAACAGCTGGCTGTACCCAAAGCACCATGGAAAAGGAGCAACCTGCCAAACAAACAGAGAACGCTTGCCTGTACTATTTATTTAGCCCAGATACAGAAGAGAGTTTTAGCATTAGAGGAAGAGATAACAGGGCTAAGCTGAAAACCCCTCTGGCCCTCTGGCTTGCCTGTGGCCTTAAGCTTTGCTGATTGGTCAAATTTTTAATCTTAATTACTGCACGGATGAGCCCAGTGCTGGGATTCAGCCTGCCTTTGGCTCTCTGCTGTAATTATAGATCAATCTGCATGAACTGCTTATGTTTCTGGCTGCAGGCAGGAAGATTGGTGTGTAAGTGCTGTACCAGGATCAAATGACCATAACCTCAGTGCTAATCTGGGATATCAGCAGCTAAACGATTCACTGATCCTGGATCTGTACTTAAAAAGCATTACAGAGAGTTGTGTTATAATGTTGGCATGTTTGGTGTAGAGGTAGTAAAACATTATCATGAAATGTACACATTGAGTAAAGGGCAATAAGCATTTTAAATTATGTCAAAAACTGAAAAACAACAAAAATGGAGATACAAGGTTTTGTTTTGAGAGCAGAGAAAATTGTCCAATGGTTCTAGTGGGTGGTTTAAGAAAACCTTTGGAAAAACTAACTAAAATTGATGTTATGTCAAATAAAAACAGTGAATGTCTTTTAGAAGGGTCAAACATCCATGTTTGACATAGAACTTCCAAAAAAATATTAAACTGAATTGCTGTTAGCACTTAGGTATTAGAACATACTATTAGAATCCCATAGAAATACGTTTTATTATAGAATATTGATATTCACATTGATATTTGTAATACATAAAAATAACCCATACTATGGCCCATATTTTAGTATACTGTATATGGATTATTATATATAAACGAATGTAAAGGTAGTTCAGTGTATACACACACACATATATAACATAATAAAATATTAATATATAATACAATCAGTCATATATACATAAATGTATGCTCATATGGACAGATGAATAAATCTTGTTTAATGAGGTCATTGCAATGTTTTGTTGTGTGTGTATGCAGTGTACATGCATGCCTGTGTATCTGTGTGTTTTCTGCGAACCTGTGTGGAGCGAAAATCAGGTCAGTGAAGTACCATCATGTCGCTGGGAGGCACGTTGAGTCATAAACAATACATGGCACATAATAGTGTGTGTGTGAGGCCCTCAACCTGGGCTAAGTGGTGACAGAGGACAATTACGTCTCTATCTCAGATGAGTTTCAGGATGGCCAGGGTGTCGCCAAGCATCCATTACCTCAATTCAGCACTCTACTAGCGCCCCTGACCTTGTAAACATTGCTTCAGTGAGAGCAGGGAAAGCAACAGCACAAGAGTAAAACAGAAACAGACAGTGAAGGGCCTGAAGTCCCCTTTCCTCTCACAGCACCAGCAGGGGAAATCTTTGTAGATCTAAATTTCCAAAATGGAGCATTGTTCATGGGATTATGATGTTATCCAAATGAACTATTACAGTTGAAAAAATACATTAATATAACATGAAATCCAAAAGTCCAGAGACCACATTAAAAACAGAAAGTTTTAGAATTTAGAAAAATTAAAACCAAATAAAAGCTTTGACAAAATGAAGTAATATTCAGAACGCTGCTCTACTCCTAGGTCATAATTCAAATTTTTAAATTTGTAAATAGATTTTTAAGCAAATTTATGACATTGACCATGTTAAGTCCTTTTTTTGAGTCTTATTCTTTCCACTTATGCTCTGTTTCAGACGACTCTCAGGAGTCTTTTGCGCAATGTTTGTGGAATCATTGAAGAGTGCATGCTGTCAGTATAACAATAAAAGAACATAACAAATACTGAGAAATTATGAAATTCATATTATTATATAATTATATAAAAATATCTGCTTTCCACTCAAATTGCTGTGCTGTAATGTTATGTCCAATTTAGAAAATAATAAAATAGAAGCATTTTAACTAGTAATCTCACCACTGGATTCCACTGGGATCAGAATGGGTCATTAATAGTGGTAAAGTGAAATAATTGTACATCGTAATATTTGTAGCAAAACCACAAAACTTGACTTAAAGTATAATCTCAGGCTTATTACATCCCAAGACATTTTATTCATTAACTACACCTTATTTACTATGTTAGAAAGGTGTAATAGAAGGGTCTTGGCTATTTAAGAGTTAAACTGAAAGGTTCGAAACTACATAACTTGCATATTAATTCCATCTCAAATAAGTTACTGAATAATAAGCCTTAATGTTGATAAAGGAGCAATAGGCCTGCAGTTCGAACCTTAAAAGTAAAGTCATTACTTTCTTTTTGCTCTTTTTGTTCAAAACTGATTACATAAGTTACACACTGAACTACATTTACATTCAGTTTATATTCTGTATATAAAGGTTTGAATCTGCACTTATTTATGTTTGTTTTTAATGTGAAGATAGCACCAAATGTTGACAAAATGTATAGTTTTTCAACTAAACAGGACATTAGGCCTGGACATTAGGGCAATGTAATCGTATATCATTGATGATAAACAAGTAACCTGATGGCAATGTGTAAAAGGTGATAATTGCTATTTTGGTAAAAGAACTGAAAGAAAATTAGACGGCACTAATTTTCTATATTTAAGAAGTGTATTAGCTTGTGCACCATTTTCAGAGAGAGAAAGAGAGAGATAGAGAGAGAGAGAGAGAGAGAGAGAGAGAGAAGGGGTTTGTTAAAGTTTCTCTGCTATGCATTGTATGCTAGCTTTATTATGCAGATTCCCCTCATTTACTCTATGTGAATGAAATTGAAAATAAATGCTGATGTACTGTGGGAATTCAGCTTTCCTCAAAGTGACTCACTACAGCAAAAAAAAAAACTGATCTGAATGACTGGATGTTAGTGTAGCAGCTGAGTTTACTCTAACCTGGAGGGAAAGTTCCTCTGTCCCTCGTCTATGACTGGAGTTCTCAGAAAAAGCTAATAATAATGTTGAATAAAATGTACGCATAATGTTTTATTCACTTTAAAAATATAAAAAATGTCCTTTTAAGTTATTGATAACACAATATCATGAATACTTACCTCTTAACTCTCTTAAAAATAGAGATGCCCAAATGTTCCAAAAACTCTAAAAACTTTAAAAGAAGTCATTTTGCTAAACAACCTTTCATTGGAAAAAAAATAATTTTTATAAATGAGAGGTGCAAGTGTGAAAAAACTTAGTACCCTCTTTTTGCAGGCCCCCTAGTGACCACTCTGCCATCACAATGGAAAAAGGACATCTTTAATTAATATAATCAAATAAAAACTGTTTCCCATAACTCTGTTATCATATGAAACCGTTGGCTGTCTGTTGGTGAAATGCTGTAGCCTATTTCATGGTAGCCTATTTCAATAGAGTAAATGTTTAAAGAATGATGTAAAAACATAGATTGAAATGTCCTGTATATTAAAGATGATTTTTTTGTACTGTATACTATTCCTACAAACATTTAGGAACCTTTATTTTAAAGGGGGTCAAGTCCCATTGAGATGAAGCTATTTACCACCAGTGACTATAGGATAATAAGGACTGGTCAAGGTGAATGAGAACTGCCAGGACTGGCTCTATCTTCAGCATGTTGACCCAAAGGACCACACTGTCAGTGTGAGAGCTGAGCTAGACTCTGTTCTCGGCTGGTGGCCAGCATGTGTGCCCTTGGGGCTAATGGCTAACAGTGTGCAGCCATCTAAAAGCTTCCTTGGAGAGTGAGAGACAGGTTGGACTCTATCTTGCTGCGTCTGACCTCTTTGTCTGACCTCGGCTGATTGATCTATCAGAGCTCTAGTTGGTGATTTTGTTGCAGTCACTCCAGAGACGAGACAGTGGACTCTTTCTGCTCTTGTAAATACAGACAAATGTTTTTCTGGAGGGCAGCCACTTTTCTACAAAGCATTATTGCATGACTGTCATGTCTCACTGGATCTCTGAATGTGCTGGGCAAGACCCAACAACTGTTCTGTCCCTTTGGGAGAATCAGCATATAAAAGCCAGTTAAAGATCAAGAGCCATGGTGCTTTAGCTGGACTGTTAACTGTCTTTTTGCCTCATTGAATGTACTAGTGTTTTTTTTTTCTTCTTCTTCAGTGTCAGAACTCACACAAAGACATCATTAAGTGTGATATTTGGAGGTTAATATCTCTCCAAGTGGGATGAAATCTCTCTGCTGCTCTGTCGTTTGCCTTTACTGCCTGATATGCTTTGCCTCATTGGTTATGGTAATTTCAATAGTCTTTCTATAGCCTTTCAATGTGGGATGTCGAGCGTGCAGAGGGAATATGACAAAAGGCGCAGAATGTGAAGCCCATAAAGAAAGTGTTTCCATAACACATTAAGATATATTACGCCTAGTCAGGGACCAAACCGACCTTTCCATGCTCTGCCTACCAATGCATTCTTCTATAGGAAGTGTTGCAAGGCTGGACAAGCATTATAGATTACTGTCAAAATCCTTTAGGGCTAATCAGGAATTATAGTGTGCAATTAGAATATGTGAACTAGTCAGAATGGACAACTATGACATTTGTTTAGAATCACTACACAGTGTTGAGGGACAATGTACTAAGCCATTTGTGATAGTTTCCGGTAAATCAGAAGTGCACAGTTTATAGGCCATGTGGAAAAATACAGAACACTCTTCACTGCATCACTCATATACATTTGCAAAACATGGGAGAATCATGCAGAAAATAGATGGAGATACACTGTATGGCCATTGTAAGTATGTGAACTCCTCTCCTAATTATGGAGATCAGGTGTTTTAGCCACACCCATTGCTAACAGGTATGTAAAATCAAGCACATAGCCTTGCAGTCTCCTTAAAGAAACAAAGCAGTAGAATGGATTGTCTTCAAAGCTCAGTGACTTCAAACATGGCACTGTCACAAGATGCCACCTTTGTCATAAGTCAGCACTTACTTAAACAACTGTAGATGCTATTATTGTGAAATGAAAGGACTTTGAAGCAGCCAGGAAGCAGTAGGCCATGCAGACTCACAGAGTGCTGAAGCCTGTATCAGTCTCTTGAAGCAACCCATGAAATGCAATGCCAAGCATCAACCAGAGGGGTATAAAGCATGCTGCCACTGGACTCTGGAAATGTGTTCCGTGGAGTGGTGAGTCACACTTCTCTAGCTGGCAGACTGATGGTCTGATTAAGTTCCAGTAAGAGTTAATGTCAATGCTACAGAATACAAAGACATTTAAGGCTATTATATGCTTCCAACTTTGTTGTAGCAGTTTAGGGAAGGTCACATGACTGTGCCCCTGTGGACAAAGTAGCTCCATAAAGACAGGGTTTGATGAGCGTGATGTGGAGGAATTCCAGTGGCCTGCATAGAGCCCTAACCTTAACCCCATTGAACACCTTTTGGATTAACTGGAATGTCAACTGCAATCCAAGTCATTCAGGTCACTGTCTGCTCTTTTGACTGAATGGGCAAAGATTTCGGCAGAACACATTTCAAAATCTTCTGGAAAGCCTTCCCAGAAGAGTGAAGGGTGTTCTAGTCACAAAGGTGGGGTGTTAGGCATATTAATGCCCATGGTTTTGAAATGGGATGTACAGCATGCTTATATAGAGAATTTGAAGTGCAGCTCATTACATATTCCACTCAATTTACTTACATTTATGGAAGCCAGTTCTGAGTGGAATTTTCTTTAAAAACCAGGCAGGAATCAGTAACTTGTCAAAATTGTTTTATTGTGAGGCATTCTTTAACAACGGCAACAGACACAGTGAATAGACTTGGCTCAATCACATGCTGAATCAATATTTAACATTAAAATAATTCTATTTCAATTCTTAGATGTACATTACGTGAGAAGAAATCTGCTGTGATGTGGCTTAGATATGTGTACATAATGTGTGTTATTATTTTACAAATTGTATTTTTTAACATGAGTATAGTTACAACCCTGCAGAAAATTCTGGTGGGAAAGAACTTCATTTATTAACACCACTATCTTTTCATCACATTTTCATTTTCTCTTCTGTCTTGAGCTTGCTGATGTTGCTTGTTGTTGTGCAGCCTTAGCAGGTCAAATGTTAATTTTAGACACACTGTAAGCACCTATTGTGGCCACATCAAAGCACATCTTGCTCTGTGCCGGCAGATTTCGAAAATTTATCCAAACCTGATGGGGCCCGAATGCTCCCATCACATAGTTTTCAGAATGTGTATCATCCTCGAATTTCACACTCAGGTTCTCACGGCCCACCTCTTATTTTAATAGATTATAATAGATTAACCTTAATGCAATTTTTGATCTGGCATGCTGGAGTCACCCACCATGTTGACAGAATTTAGCATGAAAGTGTTTCATGTTATATAATCAGTAGTTTACATTTTAACAGTTTTAGATATATAAAGGAATAAAGTTTTAGAATTAAAACAGGTAAGGGCTAATTGCTTGTCAATTATATTTTGTTGATTTTTTTATGAAGTGGAAAAAACATAATTAATGTTATTTGCTTGTTTAACACATTGGGGAATATATCACCTGTGCATGTTATGGCACATTTTATATTTGTGTTTTTTTAATATGTTAATGCCATGTTTATGTTTGTTCATTGTTGAAGATTATTATTGTCAACAACATAATTTGTCCAGCAGTGCTAACTTTGGCACACAACTGTATCGGCACTGCCAACATGCATACAGTGCAGTATGGAAAATGTATCCAGACTATAAAACATTTGGGATGTTATCAAAAGCATTGCTTGATGAATAAAGTGGGATTAAAACATCATTTTGGTGAAATTTCATTGGTAAAAATCCATTATTTTGTGTGACTCTGGCTTATTGGGCTTGGGTCAGGTTCTGCCTCAATACATGATGCTGGTTTGGACTGGGATGGAAAATTCTTAAGCTGTATTTGGCTTCGGGCGACAATTTCAGGACGGACTAAATCTCTTAGCCTGTGTTCGTACATGCATCTGACCCTTAGTTTCTAGCTGATGATGATGATGATGCAAAACTGAGCTTATGTTGTGGCTAATCGTAAGAAAGCAGGTTGGAAAAAACAACAGTAAATTCACAAACTTGCTAACTTTAGCTTAATTACATGACAAAATAAAGAAATATAACACAACATATTCCAACAGTGTGACCACATAAATATCTTTTGAAATGAATAACATTCTAAATTTAGGTGCTTTGACAAAACATTATTTAAGTTGAATGGGGAGCTTGTTAATGTTATGTGAAGCTTGTCCAACCTGGCAACAGTTGCAAAAGGAAAAATGCATTTGTGGGCAGGGACTTCTGTAGTTTAGTGTAATGCCAAAACATTAGCGACTCCTTTGGACACACATTCTTGGACAGCAAACACTCTCTCTCACTCTCACACTCTCCAGTGAATGACTGAATGAGGGTAGTGTTTCCTCCAAACCCAGTGCTTTCTCATTCTGCAGTCCAATCACACACACACAGGGAAATAGACTGCTTGTGTCTGAAACCTGGAAATAATGGAAAAGCTGCTCCTTCAATTTACCCAATCGAGATGTTTTTCCTTTTTTTTTCCTTTTTTAAGCCCGAGGTAAGAAAAGGTAGACAGCTTGGAAGTCTTCTGACAAAATACCCCCCAGAAAATGGATAAGACTATAAACAAACTAGCTGCAATATCCTGTGTTATGAATATATAATCTTCAGTGTTGATAACCGGCAAACCCCTGGGGGAATCCACAGCAAATGGCTTGGAGAGCTGTAATATTTGTGCATAAAATTCCTGTTGAATAATTAAAGCATCTGCTCTGACGTCTGACATCACCATGACAGTTGCCTGGCAGCAGAGAATTCCAAAGAACAACTGGACGCTTTTGAAGGGATTTTTGTGTCAACTTGCAGGTAATGTGTAGACTCAGTTTACCAGTTTGACTTAAACAGCGATGTCATTTTCTATTCGGTTCCAAACCTCTCAACAGAACTCAACTCGCTTCAACGTATAAGTTTGTTTAACTATTTTCTCTTAAGCTCTTTGAACTCTTTGATATTAGTAATTTTTTACTCAGTGATCACTGGAACAAGCATAGCAGTTCTGTTGAAAGCATGGATTCCATTCTTTCTGATGATAGTAGAAATTCCACAAGAAATTCAAATTTCTAATTCTATTTTATTATAAAATGAATTACATGAAAAGTCGTGAAAAGAGTAGAAACAAGGAGGCAGTTGGATGTTATGACATATCTGTGTTTCTGTGTGTGTGTTTATGTATATACTTATATATACTTACAGTCCATTTTCAGCTCCACCTTACTATATAGGCGCACTTTGTAATTTCACAATTACAGACTGCAGTCCATCTGTTTCTCTACATATTTTCTTAGCCCCCTTCTTTGATGAACAGGACCACCACAGAGCAGGTATTAAGTGGATGGTGAATCATTCTCAGCACTGCAGTGGCAAAAAAAAAAAGTCTGATCCACTTGTACCAGCACAACACACAGTAACATACCACCACCATGTCAGTTTGCTGCAGTGCTGAGAATGATCTACCACCCAAATAATACCTGCTTGTAGTGGTCCTGTGGGGGTATGGACCACTGAAGAACAGAGTAAAAGGGGACTAACAAAGTATGCAGAGAAAAACATGGATTACGGTGTGTAATTGTAGAACTACACATACACACACACCACACACATACACACACACCCTAGACACACCACACACATATCTCACATTTATATCATATTTTTGTCATTTTGTCAGAATGTAATTTTGTCATTATTGCACATAAACCTTGTATCTTCACATTTTTTTTACGTTTTCCATAATTTGAAATTAACACCTGCTTTGTAGACTGTGTTGAATTTTTTATATTGATCAGACAAATAGTTTAAAATGTTTCAAGTTTATGATGCTTTCTCTTCTACTGTAAAGATACCATTTTGAAGATACAAGCTTTTCTTCCAACAGCAATGATTTAAATAATATAGCAAAACAAAAGTTACTCTCAACAGTCTTAGCATTTATTGTCCAATTTCTATTCAGTGACTACAATAAAATTAATATGCAAGTTACATATCTATGAGAGTGAAGAGTGGAAAATAGAGGTGATGACCATACGGGCCTTTAGAGTTTAACGCATTAACTCACCAAAAATAACCATTTACTTCTACTTGCTTTATTACACTATTTGTTTTTTTTTCTTTATCAATCAAAGAAATCCTATTACGGTGCTGTTTCCTTACTAACATCCTGTTAAGATTCAATTTATTTATAACAAATGCATGTTTCAGTAACTTACCCTCTACAGACACTTCACTAAAGCTCCACCAACATGATGAAAAGTGCCTCAATGTTGTCCATACAGCATTATCAAGACATCTGAGCACTAGGAGATGTTTATCAGCTCTCGCAGAGCAGTGTGAGAGGGCAGATGTCTATCTGTGCATGCATCAGTATTGCAGCTCAGAACTGGCCCCAGGGCAGTGCAGTGTGACCTGCATTAAACATAGATAGTGGGTGTAGAGAGTGGGCAGCCGCTTCACTCTCCGCATCCACACACCTACAACTTTCTCACGGAAAGCTTGCAGGCAAGAGGTTATGGTGTTGGTGAGGTGAGGCAGCAGCTGCGTTCTGAACTATGTAGAAGAAACGCTCCATTGCTTGTCTTGGTATCAGTGTTAATGTCTTTAGCATATGCATCACTTTCAGAAGTCTTTAAGTCTAATTTAAGTTAATGGGTGTCTGTCCTGTCTGGGAGCAGCACAGTGTCACCAGAGGAGAAGCACCTCCTGTGTCTGTGGAGGGTTAAATGCTCAGCCCAGAGGCACAACAAGGAGCCCTGAGATTTTTCCAGGGATTTAACCTTATGATCTTCCAGTTGCTGGATCACCTCTCAGACCACTAGGCTACCAGCCAACTCCTGTTGTAGTAGCAGTACATTTTATTTAAAAAAGCAGGTAGGAAAAAAATTATTTGAATGTGCTATTCAAGACCGCAAGCACACAATACACACTGTAAAGAAAAACAATTAGTTTAATGCAAATCCAAATACAACATAATAGTAAACACAGATTCAGAGATATGAGGTGTTGTTACAACTGTAACAACTTATATGCTTACTATTACATGTTAATAACATGCTTTAAGCTTCTTCTTCTTTCGGCTGCTCCCTTTAGGGGTAGCCACAGCAGATTATCTGCCTCCATCTTGCCCTATCTACTGCTTCCTCTACATTTACACCAACCATCTCCATGTCCACCTTCACTACATCCATAAACCTTCTCTGAGGTCTACCTCTTCTCCTTCTACCCGGCAGCTCCATCTCCAACATTCTTTGACCAATATATCCACTATTCCTCCTCAACACATGTCCAAACCATCTCAACCTGGCCTCTCTGGCTTTATCTCCAAACTGCTCCACCTTCACTGTCCCTCTGATCTGCTTGTTTCTAATCTTGTCCATCCTTGTCACTCCCAACGAAAATCTCAGCATCTTCATCTCCGCCACCTCCAGCTCAGTCTTTTAGACAGAGCCACAGTCTCCAAACCATACATCATAGCAGGACGCACTACTGTCTTGTAAACCTCCCCTTTCACTCTGACACCCGTCTCCACCCACTCCATCCTGCGTGCACCCTCTTCTTCACCTCTTTTCTACATCCACCTTTACGACCTCTACTGCTTGCATCTTCACCTTTCCACCTGCCTTCCTCTCTTTCACACACATGTATTCCATCTTGTCTCTACTGACCTTCATTCCTCTCCTCTCCAGTGCAAACCTCCACCTGCTCTCTACTCTCACCACAGATTACAATGCCATCTGCAAACATCATGGTCCATGGAGCCTCCTGCCTGACCTCATCTGTCAACCTGTTCATCACCATTGCAAACAAGAAGGGGCTCAAAGCTGATCCCTGATGTTACCCTACTTTCACCTTGAAACCATTTGTCACTCCAACTGCACACCTCACCACTGTCTCACTATCCTCATACATGTCCTGCACCACCCTAACATACTTTTCAGCTACACCTGACTTCCTCATACAGTACCACAGTTCCTCTCTTGGCACCCTATCATATGCCTTCTCTAGATCCACAAAGACACAATGTAGCTCCTTCTGACCTTCTCTGTACTTCTCTACCAACACTCTCATCACAAAAATTGCATCTGTGGTACTCTTTCTGGGCATGAAACCAAACTGCTGCTCACTGATCTGAACCTCTCGCCTTAGCCTTGCTTCAACAACTCTTTCCCATACCTTCATGGTGTGGCTCATCAACTTCATACCTCTGTAGTTACTGCAGCTCTGCACATCACCCTTGTTCTTAAAAATGGGGACCAGTACACTGCTTCTCCACTCATCAGGCATCCTCTCACTCTCCAGGACTTTGTTAAACAACCTGGTTAAAAAGTACACTGCCTTCTCTCCTAAACATCTCCATACCTCCACAGGTATGTCATCTGTACCAACTGCCTTTCCATTCTTCATCCTTTTTAAAGCTGCCCTCACTTCCACCTTACTAATTCTCTGCACTTCCTGATCCACTATCTCTCCCCCCGTTGTCCTCCTCTCTCTCTTGTTTTACTCATTCATTAGTTCTTCAAATTACTCCTTCCATCTACTCAACACTCTCTGTTCACTCACTAGTACATTTCCCTCTCTATCCTTTATCAGCCTAACCTGCTGTACATCCTTTCCTGTCTTCACTCTCTTCCTCTTCTTTGTTTCTAATCTCATTCTACAGACAACCACCCTATGCCGCCTTGCTACACTTTCCCCTGGCACCACTTTACAATCTCCAATCTCCTTTAGGTGGCATCTCCTGCTAAGGATATAATCCACCTGTGTTCACCTCCCTCCACTCTTGTATGTCACCCTGTTTTCTTCCCTCTTCTGAAAATACGCGTTCACCACAGCCATTTCCATTCTCTTTGCAAAATCTACAACCATCTGACCTTCCGCATTTCTGTCTTTCACACCATACATACCCAGCACCTCTTCATCCCCTCTGTTCCCTTCACCAACATGTCCATTGAAGTCTGCACCAATCACTAATCTCTCCTCTCTAGGGACACCATCTACCACTTCATTCATCTTACTCCAAAATTCCTCTTTCTCCTCTAACTGACAACCAACCTGTGGTGCATATGAACTGACCACATTCAAAATTACACCATCAACCTCCAACTTCATGCTCATGATCCTGTCTGACACTCTCTTTACATCCAGAACACTTTTCACAAGCTGTTCCTTTAGGATTATCCCTAATGCATTTCTCTTCCTCTCTACACCATGATAGAACAGTTTGAATCCACCTCCAATGTTCCTGGCCTTGCTTCCTTTCCATCTGGTCTCCTGGACACACAGAATATCTACCTTCCTTCTCTCCATCATGTCTGCAAGCTCTCTGCCTTTACCAGTCATTGTCTCTATGTTCAGAGTCCCTACTCTAACCTCCACACTCCTGCCTTTCCTTCTCTCTCGCTGCCTTCTAACCCGCCTTCCTCCTCTCCTCTTTGATGGTCTTTGACCTACAGTAGTCCAATTTCCACCGGCACCCTGCTGGTCAACAGCACCGGAGGCGGTCGTTGTTAACCCGGGCCTCGACCGATCTGGTATGGCAATCGTATTTGTGATCCACATGATAGTTCTGGCACAAGTTTTACGCCGGATGCCCTTCCTGATGCAACCCTCACCATTTATTCGGGCTTGGGACTGGCACCAGAAGTACACAAAGTACACCCCTAATGGCTGGTTTCTGCTTTAAGCTTTTAATAGTAGGGAAAAACCTAATGTGGGGCACAATTTAACAAAGACTTTATATGTTGTTATACTAGGTCAAGCAGTGTCTGCTTCTGGCCACATTACCACATTTCCTAGCCATGGTCTGCTGTGAAGACTCCAAGCAATTCATCAGGGTATTCCCGAGCGTGTAAGTATTTTTTTTTTCAACATGTGTTTTCGGTTTCTGAGCTATTTGTTTAAATTACAAAATCCAACTTTATATTACTTTAATCACCATCTTGTTTGTATGGTGGCCAAGAAGATCCAACCAACTGTACATAAAAATGAGCTGCAAATGCTGAAAACACTTTCATCAAAATGACGACACCGACACTACATTTCACAAATATGCTGCAAACACAGAAAACACATGCAACTTCAGAAACGCTGATAGGCCAACACAACAGAGGTGTTTCTGGAGCAATTCAGACCTTTAAATTAAAAGTAATTCAACTTTTATTTGAGCAGATAATTACTATCACTGCATCATAACGAAAAAGCTGTAGAGTGTAACTGTTTATCTAGTAATAGCAGAGAACTACCAAAGTACAGCTGTGACATGTCAGATAGCAAACTAGAAAGCCAGGTTAACCATGAACATTGGATGTGGGTGTCTGTGGTCCTGTGCATAAGAGTGGATAAGAACACAGACATTCCAATATGTTCATGGTGAACCTGGCTGGCTAGTTAGCTGCCTGACATGTCAGAGCTGTATTACAGTAGTATTCAGCCATACAAAATACTGTTTTTGATATTTTACAGTGACACTCTATAGACAATTCCCATCATCATACAGTGATATTAGTTATCTCTTCAGATAAAAGCTAACTTACCTTTACCAGTGAATGTTTGCACTGCATAGAATGTACAAGCATGATTTGCTCCATCCTCTTTGAGTGTCAGGACTGACTTTGCATTGTTTCTGAAGTTGCATCTGTTTTACAGTGTGTTAGTAATGTAGTGCTGTTGTCTTCACTTTGATGAAAGTGTTTTCTGAATTCGCAGAGCATCTTCGAATTTGCAGCATGTTTAATTCTTTTTCAGAGCTTTTGTAAAATGCAGCATGTTACAGTTTTGATGAAAGTCTTTTCTGCACTTGCAGCTCAGTTGGTTTTTGTCAGTGAAAAACTGTATATCCATTTTTGTCCTTTTTGCCATATTTTAAATATGCCAGCCAATCTTTAGTTTGGGTGTACATATTAAAATGAATGAAACAATAGTAATTGTCTAAAATAACTTAAGCCGTTGCATTTACTTCAATTTAAGAGTAAAGAATGTCTTTCCCTTCTCCTCTAAGATGACCATTTTGGAGATAGAAGGTGTTTCTCTGACAGCAACTGTAATGTTAGCAGTTTAATAACATGTAATATTATGAAAATTACACACATGTAATATTATGAAAATCATAATGAGCCTTTTTTGAGGACTGTTCTCCGCTCGTTGCACAATCCTCGATGACAAATTCTCAGTTAAGTATCCTCATGCTTTCCAGTGGATTGAGTGCTCAGTTCATTTCATCCAGTCTAACCTTTCTGAAGTCAGTGAGGTAGAAAGGAGCAAAATGAAAGAGTGCTGAGTTGCGACAGAGAGAGAGAGAGAGAGAGAGAGAGAGAGAGAGAGAGGGACAGAGCATCCATATTCATTAAACACAACACACTCACACTTTGCTTGTCTGACAGACTGGTAATGCATGCTTAATGATGGCAGTTACTAACAATGTAGGTAGCTTCAGAGAGATAGAGAGAGAAAGAGAGAGAGAGAGAGAGAGAGAGAGAGAGAGACAGAGACAGAGACAGAGACAGAGACAGAGACAGAGAGATGCCCCCCTCCCCGACACACACACACACATACACACTCTAACCCAGGCCTGGTTTCCTGGTCTATTGATTCTTGTTGCTGTGGTTGCAGTGAAGGAGCTGCTCATCTGATGTGCATCGGGGGTGGGGGTGGGGGATGGTGGGGGGGGCATCTCACCTTTTTTCCTTCTGCTGTGAACAGCCATTGAGCTGACCATCATTAACGTCTCATTAGTCTGCACCTGTTGTTCTCACTGGACGTTGGTGATAGAAAAAATATTATTGAATTACTGAAAATAACAAAAAGTTTCTGATAAAACTTTTGCCCACTACTGTAACTGTAACAAAATAAACTGTTTTTTTAAATGGAAAAAAAAAATCTTTCTTTAGGGTCAAACTTGAGCAAACAAGATCATCTACACAGAAACACATTTAACTGCAATTATTTTAATCATTCGACAGCCCTCATAGATGCAGATGTATTTATTAGGCATTTGTTAATCTGAAAACATATTAAAACAACATTCAAGTTCAAGCATTAAGTTTCTGCCCTCTTAACTCTACATTTAACTGCACTGAGAAGTGTTTGTGGCCAATAAAGCTTTAGTTAAATGTGACTGAGTTTGAAAGCTTGTTTAATTCTCTAATTTTTAAAGCCAAAAATCATTGCTTTCATGTAAAACCTTGTTTACACAACAGTAGTCAGATGTCTCTTGTAAGAGATTCTAGTGGTCCTACTTTGACAGGAATGGGTTTTTTTCTTAAAACAAAACTTTGTCATGAACTTTGCCTATGTTCTTCAATCTAGTGACTATATCCTTCTCCAAAAGACTCATCAAAGCACATAGAGTGGGGGACTGCTCGCAAACCATGTTTCCAATCAGACAAATTAAGGCCATTTTCACACTTGTCTCGAATACTTGAATCCGCACCCAGGACTGATTCTGGGCTCAAATGGGGGAGGGGCTCATTATCACTGGTTTGCTTTCACAAACAAGAATGCCATCCAAACCTTGGAAAGATTGTACAATTTCATGTGCCTTAAGTGCAAAGAACAGTGCTTTTTAGATTCATGGCATTTCCACAACAATCCTTTGCTTGCCATTATGAAACTTGAAAAGGGACATAACGCAGTTATGTCATAGAAGTCATGTTCGAAAATCAACCAATCATGCCGCCCCACACGTGGTGCTGGGAACGGATAACTTGTAGGCGTATAGCGGACTGCACCAGTTTGCTGGAAATGTACCTCAGACCACCGATTTCAGGAGGACCAGACATTGGTTCTCGATCAGCTCCAGGGCTTGAAAACAGCTTTTCACCCCAAACGTACCAAACTTGCAGAGCAAGTGGTCCTGGATCCGGAAAAAAACTGTGAAAATGCCCTAAAAGCACTACACAGAAGTGCACACACTTCTTGCAGATAACCAATCAGAATTCAACTGACAGAATCTAAATAGTCATAGCAAGCATAGCATGCAGTACGGAGGGAAAGTGCAGACGTACGCCATCCACTGGTTGCATTCAAAACAATTTCGAATCAGCATCCATTTCGCCAGAGGAAAACTTTACTTTTGGGATTTTGCAATTGTATGAGAACAGTAGCTACAAACACAATGCAACAACAAAGTATTTTGGCCTGCCATAAAACCACAAAGAGTAAAATAGAATTAAATTGCACAACTTATACCCCAGCGCTGGCGCCACTTGGTGGAGCATGTATTAGTGACATTATAGTGCAAGAAACCTTTTGTCGGTTAGTATTTCTGTCTTTTACTGTCACTGGAACATTACAGAAAACAAGGTTTTCACATGACAGTGATTCCATTTAGGTCATTGCTGTGTAGTACACATCTACAGCAGTGATTTCTACTCTATATGCATGTTTATAATGACCCTCAGCGAACACAAAAGTGGCTGAGAACACTACCTAACACTGAGGACCCCGCTTCGTTCTCTTCACTCCGTATTAACGCTCTTTATGAATATGCAGCACTTGCCACTTAATGCACCTGAGGTACTTTAACACACACTGGGTTACTTTAGTAATTAATCACCTAATTAGCGAGAGTGGTTTTCTCGTCGAGCAGGATGCAATAATGATGATGACAATAAACAACGGAGCAGAGAGGATATAATGGCACTGATAAAAACAACAAAAAAAAGGAACAACAACAACAACAGCAGCAACAATAAACCGCAAGAGGAGGGGCAGCCCTTGCCCTGCAGTGGAATAGCGCCGAGGTTTTTTTGTTCCCATGCTGATAATCAAGCATTTATTCCATAAACAATAAGGCAAGCGGCTAGGGATTAGCCTAACAATGGCTCATTACGAGTGCATGAGCTTATTTTTTTCCCCTCAGTAATGCTTTTTGTCGAGGAAAGGAGGGATGGAAGTGGCAAGGGGAGAGAGGGAGGAGGCAGGGGAGGAGGAGGGGAGGAAAAAACACTTATTAATTTGCAAGAAATGGAATTAGCGTTAGGGAGCATAGCGGCGGAGTTCTAATTTTACAGGGGGCCTTACGAGCCGCTACGCTTGCGGGAAATGGAGATTTGTCACACTCCACTTGGCTGCTTCCCCAGAAAGCAAAGGCCTGACGAGCTGTCGCTGCTGCTGGAGTGAGTGAGAGATAGAGTGAGTGAGAGAGAGAGAGAGAGAGAGAGAGAGAGAGAGAGAGAGAGAGAGAGAGAGTCGTCAGCAAGGCAGTAGCAATGTGGGCCATATATCAACAATGACAAGAAGGGCTTCACCTCTTGTCCAGCTGTCCTTTCTCTCTCTCTCTTTCTCTCTCTCTCTGTTCTTGCTAAAAACACACAGCATAAAGTAAGAAATAAACAGGTGATAAATGAGGAAGATGAAGGAAAATAGGTTAACACATCCTCTACTAGGAACAAACTTTTTCTACTTTTTTCAAAACAGTTAAATGTAAACAATTTTTTTCCTATTTAACAATAAGTGAACCTACGTGTGTCTTTTGAGTTTTTTCATTAATGTTGATCATGGTAAAATAGTGGTAAATCTGAAAAAAAAAATAATGTTGTCACACATCACCCTGCATGTACATTTGTTTTGATTGATTTGTTTACATCTTAATGATGTAATTATGCAGATATTTTAAATTGGTGAATTTCTTACAATTTCTGCAAATTCTAGTGCACAATTTTTTGAGTAACATTAGATATAAAATGTACTGAAACTTTTGCACCGACCACATTTAATCCCCCCTCCCCCAATATGTTACATTCAGCAAACAAACAGTCATTGTGTATTTAAATGTGCAGAAGTGTGTTCTTTGTAGACCAGGTGTGCTTATTTTAACTTTTAACATTTGACCAGGGGCATCCAAACTTTTGCATATGACTGTATATGCATGTCCTTTAAGGGACTACATTCTACATTTTTCTTGCATTTTATTTCTCATCCAGAAGGCCACTTACATTCATGTGGTTATTTGTAGCAAAAATACAATTTATTTTTTACGTGACCTCTCTTTATCCCTTAGAATCACCCCCTTAAAAAGCCAGTGCGTCCAAAGTTTTATTACACATTTTTATTCTTATCTAAGAATAGCTAAGCCAGTTTGCACTGAAGTCATTGTAGTTACTGAGTAATACGTCTTAGTATGTAGTAAGCCTGGGATTTTACGGGGTTAAAGAGCCTTACTTTGCCTTTGAGATGGAAACATGTATATTACCTCTATTCTGACTGTTCACCCAAAAAAACAAACTTCAGCCAGGCTTTTCAGGTGTTTGGATCATTTGGAAGGCTGTGCTGATACAACAATAAGATCATTGTTTTCCTGTGAATAACTTCACAGACTTTCTGTACGCTCTCAGAAACAAAGGTATGAAACTACTACTGGGGCAGTACCTGTCTTGTCACTGGGGTGGTACATTCAAGGATATATCTCAGTGCCTTTAGTCAGGCAACATAATTGTACCATAATCCATTGAAATTATATTTTTTAAGTTGTATTGTTCTCCACACAACCCATCTCATCTCTTTTTATTTTATTGTTCTGTTTTAAAACATTATGTTATGAAAAGGTACAAATATGTACTTTTCACTTGGAAAAATATAGTTATGGTACACAATTAGACCTTAAAACCACTGCTGTACCTTTTGAAGGTATCTTTTACATTGTTTGTACGTTGATGAATGAAAAATGTACCGGCACAGTACCTTTATTTCTAACAGTGTACTAACAAGACTCCATACAATTTCCACATGAATGGATAAACGTCTACAGCTATTCTGAAAGACTGGGCATATATAATTTGTTTAGTTGTGACATCACAACTAAACTTAGTCTACACATATGTTGTCTGTGTGGACTGGAAAGTGACTGGTATGTTTTGAAACAGTTTTTACAAAGCAAAACAAATTCTAATTGATTTTTATATTTAAAAAAATGTTTTGAAAGACAGAAATGTAGTTTTTCCCTATAAATACAATCCCAGCCGCAGTTTTCCCCAGTTTTCTCTGTAGCACAAAGATGAGCATAAGCAGGCAGTGTGAGTATGTCTTGGAACACTGGCTCCAGCTGTTGGGCCAATTGTAACAGAGAAGTGCTTTTGGGAAAGGGTCCACTCGGTGTCAGAGGTCACAGCTGCCACTGCATTTTGGATGACCATAGATCAACAAGGTCACAGCCTCTCCTCTGACCAAGCAGAGACAGACAGCATTATGCAAAGGAAAACAGTGGATCAAAGTAATCAGAGCTCTGCCTGTATCAGTCTCGGTCTTTCTCTCTCTCTCTCTCTCTCTCTCTCTCTCTCTCTCTCTCTCTCTCTCTCTCTCTCTCTCTCTCTCTCTCTCTTTCTCTCTCTCTCTCTCTCGCTCCCTCCCCCTAAGAGACACACACACACACACACACACTGTTTTTCTCTCCTGCCTTCCTGCTCCTTTTATGAACATATTGATTAGGTGATGGAGTAAGTGCATGGGGAGATGGAGTTTTGCAGGTGAAATGTGTTGTGCGCCGCCTCTCTCTCTCTTTTCTTTTGCTGATTATTGATTATTGTATCCTCAGTTCTTCCTGTCACAGCTGTAAATGACCTGGAAAACATTTAACCATTAGATTACATGAGGACACTTTGTACCAGAAATCTTTACATGAATATTTTTAGACGCAAAGCTGGCTTGACTCATGTCAGCATCAGACACTCCACACCTAGGGGTACACAGACTGTCTGATGGATACTGTATGCTAAGACCATTGGATTATCAGAATCATGTCAGTTACACTCTCATTGGCTATCTGCACTGCTGCATGTGTGCATTTCTGTGTGTCACTTTTAATCAGTGCACCACATTTGATATGGAAAATATTCACTTAATTAAAGTAACTGTACTTTGTCTATGTTATGAAGATATAAAAATAACAAAAAAAACATTGGTGGTGCTTCACCACCTTTAGGATCCATATTTGGGTGAAAAATGTCCAAATGTGTATAAATGTCCAAATGTGTATAAATGTGTATGTGCATGGAATGGAATGTGCATGTAAAAAAAATGGCAAAACATGCTTGTTATCCTCATGCATATGTATTTGAGGGAGGATTATGCAAAACTTGGGGGATAGCATAGAAAAAGGTGGAGATATTGGAAGTGCAGCTGATTACATATTCTGCTCAGTTCACTAACATTTGAGCAGCCAATTTTGCGTTTAATTATTTCCGCCTTTTAAAAAGTTCAGTAGTGTCTCAATAGTATGTTGTTGGGACACTTCCAGTGGCAGATACAGTGAGTTCATGGAGATGCAGGCCTGAAAAGAAGGTGTAGGCTGACAGAAAATTTACAGAATAAGACAGGATTATGTGTACATGTGTAGGAAGGCAGCACAGAATGGACCTTGATGCAGTCACAATATGCGCACAGTCACATGTTATTGTTTTTCAAATTCTGTTTTTAAGTGCAGTTGCACTCTTTTAAAATATTTGGTGGAAAATAACTATTTATTAAGATAATCTCTTAATCACTGAACTTTTATTTTCTTTCTACTCACAGGCTTGTGAGTAGAAATCGTGTTAAATGATTTCACTGTGCATTTTAAAGTGTGCAATTAGTAGCCAGTCCTGTACGCAATTTGCATGATTAGTAAACTGAGCGTTAATTTTGGATGCTTTGTCAGCACATATTGTGAATGCATCAAGGCACATTTTGCACTGTGCATTTATACATCTGGCCCTCTGTGTTCTTCTCAAATGAGCATTTCATTAGAAACATTGTTTCTTCTGCAAATTCCAAATTGGAAAAATCAACAGAAATTTATTGTCAGAAGAAAATTTCAGTCACTCCTTGACAGTGCAAAGCTTCTAAGTGGTTCATCTCTCTCTCACACACACACACACACACACACGCACACACACACACACACACACACACACACACACACACACGCACACACAATCCATGCTGGTTGATAAGGTTTGTGGTATGTCTGACAGCGGGCTGAGTGAGTGTGGACTTGGTGGGATTAGGGGGGATTACGGGGTGGTGGAGTGAGTGGATGGCTGCTTGGATGATTGTGGATTATAGAGATTATGTTAGAGCAGTGCATTTGGAGCTGACAGCTGAGGCCCTGCAGGTGTGAATGCCGAGCCCCAGAGAGATGCACTTGCTCCGGGCTACGTTTCCCTTCTCATCTCCCCTTCCCCCCTGGAGCTCCAACCCCTTGCTGCCACACATCACCTGATTTCATCATAGAGGTAATTGCAGGCCTGTTTCAGATAGAAAGAATGATTTTCCTCTGTTTCGCTCTAAAACGTTGGTTGTCTTCTAACTTCTCTTTCATATGTTTACATCAGCCTTCAGCCTCAGTGCTCGTTTGTAAGACATGGATATGTATAACATGAGTATGGAACATGCATGTTGTCTTGGAGTGAGATACGTCACTGACCACTTTTGCAAGTTAACAATCAGAATATGGTCAATGCAGGAGTGACTGGTATAAATGGACTAGGACTCCCTCTCTTTCAAGGCATCAAAATGAGGTTTCATCATTGGTATCCACATTGTTTTGCTGTTTAGAATTGACTACAGAGTAATTATTTTTGATTCCTCTTGACTCAAGAACAATACCACTACTAAAATATATAAAAATATAACTAGCCCGAGCTGTAGATTTACTCAGCCAATCTGTGATTCAGTGTTAAGTGCGTTGGGACAGATTGCACAGCTTGAAATGCCCCTTAGAGTTGTTATCCATTTTTAAGCCTATGATGCCTAGCTCTGCCTTCAGCTGCAGCTTGTAGTCTGTACTCAGCTTTGAGTAGGTCTGGTTCTAAATTCTGATTGGCTGAGACGTGCCTGAAATCATTGTAAAACAATGTACTCAATAGATTATGTATCGAAAGCTGGCAAACAGTGGCATTACATGTTAGTGTTTAATAGTGTTGTAGTCAAGACCACCACAAGTCATATTCTGAAGAAAGGAGAAAATAAATAAATAAATAATGTGTGTCTATTATATATATATATATATATATATATATATATATATATATATATATATATATATATATTCTCATATTTTATAGACTCATATTTTATTCACAATAGAACACATAACAGATGTTGAAAGCGAGACCTTTTACCATTTCATGAAAAACTGGGCCCAAAGATCATCATGAACATCCAATTGATTGATTGTTGACCTTGTCCCTTGTGTACAGGGATTTCTGCAGATTCTCTGAATCTTTTGATGAAATTATGTACTGTAGACGTGGGGTATTTTTCTGAAATTCTTCCACAATTTTTGGTCACAGTTTTTCACAGTCTCTCTGCTTCTCTAAAATGCTCTTTTTATACACAGTGAATTAGTTGCAAAGTGCTCCTGAAGCTGTTTTTTTATTAGTACCATTTACCTTTCCAGCCTTTTGTTGGCCTTGTCCTAACTTTTTTGAGATGCGTTGCTATATATGTACATATATACAATGGTCGGTGCCGTGCGGTACAGAACAGGCCATGGGGGAGGTCACCACCAGCCCTAGGCTTCCACCCATGGTGACCAACCCCCAACACAAAACACCCACATCCCTGACAACAAAATAAACACATACACACACCCTCAACTAGCTAACAACAACAGTCACAACACAAATGTCCCTTTTCACAGGGAACCGCTGCCATTGTCTACTAGCTATCTAACTTGGTTGATGCTAGTCAAGAGCTTGCTGTTTCCTATTCAGAAGAAGACAACAGACATAAGGCATTTCCATTACTTGTTATCTACTCAGAATGCTGCTGTATTCTGGGTAGCGTGGGAATTTTACTGTACATGTAAACATAGCCTCAGACCTACCAGTAGCTGTCAGGAAATCGTGGCTGCATGGGCAAAACATGAGCCATCTGTTTTGTCAGAGTGTTATGGAGGTGTGCTCTATTGGTGGAGGCCACCTTCGCTCAGAGCATGAACCTAAACCGGGATGTTTTTCCAGCCTGACAAGACACAGCATTTCAGACAAACAGTGATGATGCAGTGTAAACATGGCCTCTGACCTTCCAGTAGCTGTCGGGGAGACGTGTCCACATTGGGCTAAGCACGAGACGTCTGTTTTGTCAATGTTTCTGAGTTTAGTTCTGTTGATAGAGGCCACCTGCTCTCACAGCGGGAGATGTTGTTCCAGCCCAAGGAGATGCAACTTTCCAGATAAAAATGAAGAATCTTAGTTGGGTTGGCCCATTACCTTAAAACAGATCTTCAATTTTGTTCAGTTCATTCTCTCTCTAATTGAAACCAGAGGAGAGAATCTGTTGAAAATACAATACAATTGATACCACAATTGTGCTTGTAAGTGAAAAAAAGATATTAAGTAGAAAGGATAAGAGAGATAAGAAGAAAATATTGTATAGTGACTTGAATTTGATGAAAATAACGCATTTTCCTGTTTTTGACATTTGTGATAAAACATTTCCAATAGAATTAGACGTTCTGGTGCAGCTGCACATGAGATCACCATGCACAATTCAACACATCAGCTAGAGGCGTGTGAAGGCCCCAGCACTGGGCTGTGGAGCAGTGGAACTGTGTTCTCTGGAGTTTTGGAGCTACATCTAGTGCCTTTGGGTTGAGTGTTCCAGAACTAATCATCCAACATCACAATCTGACTTCACTAATGCTCTAGTGGCTGAATGCAATGAAATCTTGACAGCAATCTAGTGCAAATTGTTCCCAGAACAGAAAAGGCTGTTATTGCAGCAGAGAATGAGACAAACTCCCTATTAATACCCTTGATTTCATTGGGAACAGGTGTCCACAAACTTTTAGAAGTACATACATGTAAATAACAGTGTAATCAGTTATGTTTGGATGCATTTAGACTTCAATGTCCTCTATATAGACTAACATCTATCAATGTCCTTGTACATACTTTGCACTTGCTTGTGCTACGTGCGACACCTGACTGTGCAACTTTGCTTGTGAATGTGACCAGCACAGTGCAAGCGTGGGAAGCACTGTAAACTTTGCAAGCAATCTGCTGAAGCACCTAATCATGCTAATACGAAACTGATGGATAAAGATCTCCATGTTGAAGACGACCAGAGCACCAACCCCATCTCAACAGGCCAGACTAGATCTTCATTCTGGAACAGTTCTTTTCATTTTATTCTTTCTGTGAGGTGGACTGTTGCATTGGCTAGTTTCTAGGTTTTCAAACAAGAAACATTTTAAATTTTAATCAGCACATCTTACTGTATCTTTACCAGAATAATATAGAATTAAGCTAAAAGTTAGTTAGGTAAGCAAAAAATAATGTGTCATGAGACATACGTCTGGATCGAGAATGCTGAGATTATCTGTAATTTATAGTGTAATTTATTAGAGCCCTAAATATTATCATTCATCCAATCATCATTGACACACAGAATTGCCCGTTATAATTTTATATCGTCAGTGTCCTGACAGCTGACAGCCTGAAATCAAGGCTTATATAACTGGGGGACGCTATTCATGAAAATCAATTAATTCTAACATGTTACATATACATATTATTATTTTTGGTCAAACATCTATGTTACTGTAATATAGTACAGTGTGCCAAATAAATTTTCTATTATATAGTGTTTTTAAAAAATGCATAGTTTGTTTGTTTGTTGTGATTGTTAACTGTTAACTACACTTTTCAAACTAGTCTCTGGATTTTGAACATAACATTTTGAAGTTGGTCAAAAAATACTCTCTGGCCTCTCTAGGTATGTAATTATGTAATTATCCAAAAAAAAATAATTCATTGGAGATCTTCTGACAAATTCTGACCCACTTTCACTTAGCTCTTCTATGACAAAAGGGCCCCTTAGGGATGCATTGGCCTCATTATGGCACACATTTCAAAGGGTTAAATATGGAGAACCAACATACTTTACAAGCACAACTATGTCAGAAATTTTGCCATTATTCATGTAGTTTTGATATCTATGTTGATATGTATGTATGACCTCTTGAATGTTCTACAAACCTTTGTAGATCAGTAGAATGTAAATGTACCTATACATAAAGTACATACTATAAATAAGGCCTCAACAGCATAAGGCCAAGTCAAAATCCTAAAAACTCCTACTTTAGCCCCACAAAAGGCCAGAGCTGGCCCTGCATTTTCATTTCCATCATCTAGGCTAGCACATCGCAATACTCCCTGCATTTGGACATTAACAGTGAAGGATGAACCTGCTAGAGGGTTTAGGGGATTCAGCCTTTAGCTAAACACAAGGCCTTCAGGTGAGTAGGCCCATTTTCAGTGCTTTCGCATTATGCTGCATATATTAACATGAATTTAGCCAGCATTGTTGTCATCTTTTAGCCTCCAGATGCTTTCTAGCCCCTAAATCTGGACAGCCAGATAGTCAGTGACACTAATAGAAGTCCCATCAGAAAAGAGAAGTGGTGTGAAAGTCATGTAGCCAGCAGAAATAATGAGGCTAAAAAACCATTTCCTTTTTTTTTTTACAGAACGAGCCTCGCTCTCATTGTGCGCACACACACACACACACACACACACACACACACACACACACACACACACACCTCTCTATGCAGTCACCTCTATCTTTTCTCCTTCTCAGAAGTAGTCGTTTTCTCACGTGTGACGGTTTAGCTGTATGACTATTTTTAGGGTTGTGTGTTTTTTTCCCCTTGCATATGAACGTGTGGGTGTTTGTGTGCGTGCGCATGCGTGTGGGAGCATGTGTGTGTGTGTGTGTGAGGGTTATCTCAAAGGTTCAGCTGTGGCTTGGTGCAGTGCATTATATGTGCTGAGTGAGTGAGAGAGAGACGTTTGCTCTTGTGAAACCTCACAGACCAAAAACCACACGCTGTTTCTTCAGCAGCACACCACACCTCTCTCTTGCTCACTCTCTCGCTCTCGCTCTCTCTCTCTCTGAAAGTTTTAAAACCAGTCTAGTCTGGTGACTTCACCACAAAACAACATCCTTGACATCACAGGCACACAGTGCACTCTTGGTATTGCTCAACATTCAATTCCGTAGCCACTGTCACTGTAACAGACATATGAAGGCACATTTTGAAACTGTAACATCTAACTGTATCTAACAGTAAAAGTTTCACATCAAACTTATTGTCTTAAAAGAACTGTTTTACTATAGAATAGTCTAGCAGGTTGGTATGATGAGCTGCCACAGCTACTTAGCTTTGTTTCTGCTCTGCCGGCTGTTTCGTAACTGCTTTTTCTAAGTTTAAAGGTCAATTTGTGCAGTTGCAAGAACGTTTCCTCATACGCTGGTTGCTCCGTTGTTGCGGTCTTCTTTCAGTTCTCTGTTTATCATCTTTCTGTTTTTTTTTTCTTTTTTATGTGTTCCTTACCGTTTTTTTTTTTCCTTGACTGTTTCTCACAAACTTCAGCACGGATGATCTGCTGCCCCACGTCGTCATGGCAACTGCGAGGATGTTCACACCAAATGAGTTTTCCTCCACAACATCATGCCATCGTTATTTTGTCATCATGTTGTCTGCTGTGCCTTTTCGTCTCCGTCTGTGGTCTTACAGTAAACAGTGAGAGAGGAACAACAGCAAAAACAAACTTGATTTTGATAGTACAGTGCTGGGGGCCTCACACTGGCAGATTCAAAAGTTTATCTGAAACTATTGCCATGGCTGGATCAATACTTAGATCAGGGGTCGGCAACCCAAATGTTAAGAGCCACTTTCAACAAAAAAACATTTTATGTTCATTTTGCCATCTTGGAATATGTCTCAGTGCATGCTAATGTACCAGTACAGGCTAAAAAGTATAATACAAATGAAAACACGGATTTGCTTTGCTTTGCTTTAACCTTTAGCTCAGGCCACATTTCTCACATCTTCGGCAGGAAACTTTTCCGCAAAAGTAGAGTTTTTAACATTTTTTTTGAGCCTGAAGTCAGCTTCTCATTTACAGCTTCTTGTTCGAATTTTCCCATTCCATCTCAAATGCTGCCTGAGACGCCAGAATGCAACTGCTGCATCATTTAAGATGGAATGGGAAAATTCAAACAAGAAGCTGGCGAATGAGAAGCTGACTTCAGTTTTGAAACTTTTTACTGTTTGACAGTTTCTGGTTGCAGATAAAATGTATCCAGAAACCATCTGGAGTGCTTAAAAAGTCTAGTCATCTCTGAATTATGGATGTTCATTTTTGCTTTACTGTAAAGGAGGATTATGTTATTTTTACCTAAAAATCTAATTCTGCTGTACAGCCGCAGCAGGGCGGTAAAAGAGTCAAGTGTTGCCGACCCCTGACTTAGACTAACATATAGTACTGTGCACAAGTCAATAACCACCCTTCATTTATTCATTTTCAGTCAAAGTGACCCTTCAGTAGAAGTTATTTGGATAGATATATTTTTATTTTTTAGATATAAGGTAATCCTCTTGCATGTTTACAGAAAATTTGACTTCTCAAGAACTGGTAGACCACAAAAACTGTCACCATCAGACCTCATCAGTGAATATATTGGGATTATGGGATTATTTTGTGTGAAGTAGAATAGGCAACCAACTTCTAAGATTGAGTGGGAAAATATCAATGCAGATTTAGGTAACACTTGAATCCTGCTATTACACTGAGCATAGCATTATGGCAGATATCACATGCTGTTATATCAATGTCATGCTACATTACTGGCAATGGTCAAGGCAGATGGCACCATCATAGCATCTGTCATAACAATGATAACATAATACTGTTATAATACTGAAAAAAGGTCATCATTATGACACATCCTAGCATATGACATCTGCCATGACATGTTTATGTGGTTATGTCAATGTTATGTAGCAGTGTGTTAAGCTGAAAGGAAGAATGGAAGCTGTAAAAAAGCCTTTTTTGCCATTTCTTTGTTTGTTTTTGTTTTTCTGTGCTTGTTTTTGTGTTTTTATTTTGTTTTTCAGTGCTTAATGGCCATTTGCCAATGGACATGTGTAGGTACTTACCTACCTACCTAAGTCCGAGTCTCTCCCTGTGTTCTGTCTGTCTATTTGCAATGACAGGGTTCGGTAGCTGATAGTAGGCCATGCTTCAGAAGCAATGAGGATCTCTTATCAGAGCATCTGAAGTGCACCTCAGAGCGTCCTCGTGTTTGTAGGTGTCAAATTGGATTTCGCACCTTACACACTGCCTCCGTCTGCTATCATGTGTGAAGTGTTTGTATGAAAGTCTATGTGTGTATACGTGTGTGTGTGTGTGTGTGTGTGTGTGTGTGTGTGTGTGTGCGCTGTCAGCAAAAAGTGAAACAACAGTGCACACACACACACACACACATGTGCACACACACACACACACACACACACACACACACACACACACACACACACACATACTCATGCTGCACTGTGCAGCTCTGTGTCTGGTTTGTTGCTGCTAACCACATGTGTGGTCCATCAGATATGACAATGTCAGCGCTACACGCTTGGGTTTGGGCAGACACATGCACATACGCACACAAACAAACTGTATCCCACGCTTTCACGCACCTCACAGTCTTTGGGGTTGGTGGTAGTCGCTCCCTCTCATACAGGCATTGTCTTAAAGGGTGGGGTTCAACACCACAATTGTTGACACACACAACCCCCCTGAGGAAGAGAGGCAAGGGAGAGAGAAAGAGAGAGAGTGAGGGAGACATGTAGAGAGCGAGCGAGAGAGAGAGAGAGAGAGAGAGAGAGAGAGAGAGAGATTAATAGAGAGATATTGAGTCAGTGAGTGAGAGAGAGATAGAGAACAAAGATAGGTCACGGCCACACATTAGCACGTGTGCAACTAGTGAGATGAGGGGAGGGAATGGAAAGTGTGTGTTGTGCTGGTCTGTTGAGGGATGGAAGTGTTGTTGTGTGACATTTGCTCAATGGTGTGAAAAAAAATGTGTGAGTGTGTGTTTGTGTGAGTGTGTGTTTTTGTTTTTATATATTTTCAGGAAGAAATGGCCTGAATTTGTAGGTAAAGGACCGATACTATATAAAGAAGTTGGTTGCATTTTCTGCTACTCATCATCCAAGTAACACCTAACAGTCAGTGAAGGTGAAGTTGAGGTTTGGAATGGTCAGAGGTTTGGGATGGGATTGTTCTAAGAATATCAGCAGCTTCTATGTCCTTTATCCTTTTCTCAGTAATGGCTTTAGTCTCATTTTCTTTATTATTTGTATATCTTTTAAAAATCTTTGTTTCTTCATGTTCTCCTTCCTCAGAAAAAGATGAATAACTTACTTACTTGCTTAATGTCTGTTTTGACTGGAAATTAAATGAATGAAGGGTAGATATATGATATAATCTGTATATCATGATCAATTCTACAGAATGTATGACATGATATAAAAACCAAGCCTGTGGGTTGTACATGTGTGTGCGTCCATGTCTTTGTGTGTCTTTTGACCTATAAAAGTCATATTCACAGTCAGCTCAATACAGCCTCTCCTCTTCATGTGGTAAACTAAAGCCTGTCAGCTATACAGATATTTCGAATCCTCCCTCATAGGGAAAGTCCCCTTAAAATTGCCATTCACAAGCACCTAAAGCTTTTACACAGAATTTATCTTATTAGAATTCTGGAATATTCATGATCTCGCCCATGCATGGGTTGCCAGATTGCCTTCTGTAGGTGTGTGCTGTTTTTGTTCTTTGTGACCGTCTTTTTACCTTTCTTTTTCCTCTGTGGTTGGCTAGTGTCATACAGATTGCTCAAATGACACGTTCCATTCGCAAAAGAGTTGCACCCACGGTCATATGCACAGATGCAGTGAGTTACAAAATTACAGTTCAGCACTAAACTGATCCTCCAACATGGCCACTGTTCTGAAGAGAGCTTGCTGTAATAGTTATGCCAGTAGCGCAGTCCCTAAAGCATGACTATCTGAGTATGCACCCAATTTTTTTCAGTGACACTCACTGTCCTCAGCGCTTTCAGTTACTGAATATGAATCATTAGTACAACCTGGCCGTATCTTCAGTAATTCCTGGATACAATTTCAGCTTTGCCACATACATCGAAACTGAAAAGCAGTCATCCTTAGAGTGCGCCATAGCAAACTAGAGAAAAGAGGAAAATAATCTTTTATCTTAAAGCGATACTATGTAGAACTGAAGCCACTCAAAGCTAACCAAAGTTTAGTGAGAGTCTCAGGTGCTCCCCCCACATAAGTACATGCACTGCCTGATATACAGTACATTGTCTGCTTAGGCCACAACTATTGAAATTTTGTCAGTTACTCTCATTGGCTGTCCGCATTGCCGTGGTTATGCAAATGTGGTTTTTGCATCGGTTTTAATCAGTTAGATGAGAAACAATCTTCTGCAAGCAGTTGCATGTGCTGTGCTGAGGCAACAATGGGCCTTTTTGAGCAAGATACTGCCACTGAATTCAAATAAATTTGATAGACAAAGCTATTCTTTTTGCACATAGATCAAATGTCCCCTTCTTTTCAAAGTAGGCTTTTCTTTGCCACATTGAGCAATGAAACCCACCAGACTCTCTGATTAGAGAGGGACGTCGAGCTTGTGAGTCAACCCAAGGTGGAATTTAAGCTAACTAGTTATACTGTACATACACTTTGTAACGCAAGCTGTTGTTTGAAAACTTTGAACTTGAATTGTGTGGATAACTATTGTGTGTGTCAGTAAGTTTAATTATATCACTTTTATTTTTGTTCCTGCTAACTATGTTGCCTTTACTTGCTACATAGCAAGCCAATGCAATAATTTCTGGGCAAGATCTACAGCTGAAGCAGTGGTGTAGTCATGGATAGGCCTTTAAGTGCCTGACCCTACACAGATTGATCACAAGCCTAACCAATCAAACAAAGCATATTTATTACACAAACTTTTTTTAAGATTGTGAAATTTGATTTGTTTCCAGTTTGGTTCCAATCGAAGAAGAGACAATATAACCAGAAACAGAGAAAGCAGTGATGCTTAAAAAGATAAATAACACTGCCATCTCTATAAATAGTTATATTGTCTCTTCTTTGTCCCAGATGAGAAATTTAGGAGTGATTTTTGACTCCACTCTGACTTTTGAACCCCGTATCAAAAACACTTGTAGGGCAGCCTTTTTCCATCTGAAGAACATTGCTAGGATCCACCCTTTCCTCTCTTTTTCTGATGCTGAGACTGTTATCCATGCTTTTGTAACATCTAGAATTGACTACTGCAATGCTGTGCTACATGGACTCGCTGCTCGGGTTCTGAATAGGCTGCAGTATGTGCAAAATTCATCTACTAGGGTTTTAACCCACATTAGATCCTTGGAGCACATCAGAAACAACTTCATTGGCTGCCAGTACAGTATCGCATATGATACAAATGGCTTGTGCTGGTCTTTAAATCTTTGAATGGCCTTGCCTCTTACCTTGGTAGTTTGCCTCACTTTTACTCTCCAGCTCACACTCATTGCTTCTCTGATTCACATGTGCTCAAAGTTCCTCCTCCCACTAAGCTGTGTACTGTTGTGGACAGGGCATTCAGTGATGCTGGCCCTAAGTGCATCAGTCTGCCCTCTGAATTGCATGCTTGTTCGAAAGCTAGTCTAGTTCAAAGCTAGTCTTAAAACCTACCTTTTAAAGATGGCTTTTGGGTGAACGAGTATTGTGATTTCTGTAAATTATGTGTATTGTTTTCACATATTTGTATGTTATTTTTTATCTCTGTGTCCTTGGGTGTGTTGAAAGGTGGTAATCAAATACAATTTTATTATTATTATTATTATTAAGGGCGGCATGCTGATGTGGTGAGTAGCGCTGTCACCTCACAGCAAGGAGGGCCTGGGTTCGATTCCCCGGCCGGGTGATCGGGGTCCTCTCTGTGTGGAGTTTGCATGTTCTCCCCGTTTCTGCGTGGGTTTCCTCTGGGTTCTCCGGTTTCCTCCCACAGTCCAAAGACATGCAGTCAGGCCAATTGTACATGCTAAATTGCCCCTAGGTGTGAGTGTGTGAGTGACTGCCTATGTCTGTCTGTCTGTCTGCCCTGCGATAGACTGGCAACCTGTCCAGGGTGTATCCTGCCTTCTGCCCAAAGACTGCTGGGATAGGCTCCAGCACTCCCCCCACGACCCTGATGGAGAAGCGGCTTAGAAAATGGATGGATGGATGGATGGATGGATGGATGGATGGATGGATGGATGGAAGAGTATTATTACTATTATTATTATTATGACCAATCAAATAATTATGCTCTCAACCAAGCTCCTTCTTTTCTCAGCCCTCTAATCAATGCTTAGTAACCATTACTTAAAGATAAAAATGGGAATGATTAAAAATGAGATTTCATCCTACAGAGTATGTCATCTTCATTGGGTTTGACCCAGTGGCAGTACGCTTTAGCCTAGGATGATGAAGTTTGGTAATTTTTGTAACTTTGCTGCATATCTTTTTTGTTTGTTTTGTTTTGTTTTGTCTTTGTGCTGCAGTGTTAGTTGAATTTATGCGAATCCAACCTTCTGGTTGACTGCTATCATTTTGCATCACTATGGGGGGAATGTTGGAATAGGCAGGGTGATTGTTCAGCAATGGGCTATAACCTGATGTTATGACACTGCAGGGCATTAGCGCATTTGAATGTTGTATCTACCAAGTTGGCCTACCTAATTTTTCACACACCTTCCCAAAAACTTATTTCCGCCCAAGCCACTATGATAAGGTCAATACTTGATCCCTCACCCTCCAAAGGTTCATCTAATAAACTTAATTTGCACTAATATAGTAATGTAACTTTAAGAGACTGTCACGGATTTCCCTAAGGGGAAATTTTAAGGCCACGATGATAAGGGCACATTGAAACTGATATCAAAAGCAGAAGTTATTTAAACTAGTGTGCCAGGCAGAGGAACGGAGCATCATGGAGTTCTGTCACTTGAGAGGAGAAAATTTATCATGAGAGAAGTAAAGTAGTTTTGAAGGCACACATTGAAGTGATTGCATTGTTGTTTTCAACAATATTTTTGATTGTTGTGGGTAAATAAGAGTCATTAGAATGTGGTTAGTGTCTACCACTAATGCACTACAGCCTCATGTCACATATTTAGTAGACTATAGACAATGTAAACAGGCAATGAATAAGTTATTACTTTTTTGTGTTTTATTTTTTCATTTTTATTTTTATTTTTGGCTATAAAGTGAATGTGTTAGTCAAAAAACACATTACATGTGACTGTTTTAATATTTGTTTTAAAGGGCCAAAATCCTGCATTTTGCTTGTATTTTATTTTTGCCACTGAGGTCCACTTATGCTAGTTGTGTGATTTTATGCATTAAAAGATTTAATCACATTTACAAAATATTATTTACTAAATCTACTAAATCATATTTAATAAAAGTGTTGGTTTTTGTGACACTATAAAAAGAGTGTAGTCAAAATGGGCTTAGTTCTGAGATTATTGCAGGTTTTTGCTTTTGACTTGATTGTAGGGGAAGTTGAGCTGATGATTTTTTTAATAATGGGGAATCAGAAACTTTACCAAATACAGATGTACATGAAATGTTTCTTGGTATTATATAGATGTACAGTGAATAGTGTGGAGAGTTACATTGGTGATACATGTACATACATGTTGGTTTAAATACTATGCACAGTTGATAGAACTAATCAGCTTAAGGTGGGGAAGCATTAAAAACCTTATTAAGTCCTGCTTTAATTACATTTACACTGAAAATGCACATGTGAAAGAGTCTATTGGAGTCTATCCGTTAGAAAACTCATGTATAATCTATATATTCATGTATAATCTATATGCACTGTGTAGTTATAATTGTTGAACAAAACATGTCACTAAAATATGTCCATGTGCACACACACAGACACACACACAGACACACACACAAAAGCAAAGTCACTCATGCGTCCTGCTAACGATAATGAGTTTAACCCCAGTTTGGCCTTCCGTCTTGTCAAATGATTTCCTAATTACTTTACAGCATCCTGATTGTGATGCAGCAACATCCTCCCTTCCTCTTGCTCTCTCTCTCTCGCTCTCTGTCACACACACACACACACACACACACACACACACACACACACACACACACACACACACTTATTCTTCCTCTTTTCTCTCTCTCTGCTGCTCTCTTTCTCTCCCTTTCTCTCTCTCTCTGTCTCTCTCTCTCTCTTTTGCGCTCCACTCTCTCTCTCTCCATAAAAAGCAGTCACTGCTGCATCCTCAGTTTAGCCACATTGACCTTCAGTTTATAACTGTGAGGTGTATCTCTCTCTCTCTCTCTCTCTCTCTCTCTCTCTCTCTCTCTCTCTCTCTCCCTCCCTCTCTCTCTCTCTTTCTCTCTTTCTCTCTCTCTCTCTCTAAGCACAGGCCTCAGCGGCTCCGCTATTGATTTTAATAGTCGGGCGGTCACTGGTGCATCTCAAGCTTTTTTCCCTTTATTTTATTACAGGTCATAAAATAACAGAGTAGACGAGCTGGAAGTTTTCCATGTATTGCAATCAGAATTTATAAATTGCTCTATTACCTCGATTTCCAGTGGTTACTCTTCGAACATTAGCAATTATTTTCACGCAGGACCGTGCTCGTAAAAGCAATAATCTGATGATTTACCTTCTCTCCCTCTCTTTCCTCTCTCTCTCTCTCCCTCCCTCATGGCCTCTCTCTCTCTCTCCCTCCCACTCTATTCCTCTCCTTCCCCTCACTGCCTCTCTCCTCTCTCTTTCTCTCATTCCCTAGCTCTCTATCCCTTATTGCCTACTTCTGTCTCTTTCCTTATCTCTCATCTCTTTTTATCTCTCTCAGCCTATCTCCCTCTCCATCTCTCTCTCCTTCCCCTCACTGCCTCTCTCCTCTCTCTTTCTCTCGCTCTATCCCTCCCTCTCGCTCTCTCTCCCTCCCACTCAATTCCTCTCCCTTTTCTACTTCCCTGCTTCTTTCTTTCTTTCTTTCTTTCTTTCTTTCTTTCTTTCTTTCTTTCTTTCTTTCCTTTCCGTACTGCCTTTCTCTTTCTCCCTCTTTCATTCCCTATCTCTCTATCCCTGATTGCCTACTTCTGGTTCTTTCCTTATCTCTCATCTCTCTTTTTATCTCTCTCAGACTCTCTCCCTCTCCATCTCTGTCTCCTTCCCCACCTACTTCTGTCTCGTTCTTTCTCTTTCCTTATCTCTCATCTCTCTTTTTATCTCTCTCAGCCTCTCTCCCTCTCCATCTCTCTCTCCTTCTCCTCACTGCCTCTCTTCTCTCTCTCTCTCTCTCTTTCTGACATCCATTCATCTCTCCCTCTATTAGCCGTAGTTGGCTGCTGGGCTGAGTGCAGTGTGGGTCAGTGAATAATGGGATGGAATGACGGGCTGCTCATATTTTCCTCCCCACTGTGAGGAGAGGAGTGGACGGGAGATGAGAACCCCTAACAGTGTACATTGTGCTGTGCAGCCCTCGACACTGATGGGTATTTCTTTTTTATGTTTAACCTTTTGAACTCTTAGCCTTATTATTCAGTAGCTGCTATTATTCAGCAGTGTGTAAGTTACAGTAGTACTTTGTGGACACCTGCTCATCTGCTATTATAAAGGCTGTTAATAGAGAATTTGTCCCCTTTTTGCTGCAGTAACTCTTTTTTTCTGCAAAGGATGTACACTGGATGTTGGAACATTGCTGTGAAGATTTGATTGCATTCAGCCAAAAGAGCATCTGTGAAGTCAGGTACTGTTGGATGATCAGTTCTGGAACATTTCAGCTCATCTCAGAAGTACTGGATGGAGCTCCATCACTCCAGAGAATACATCTCCACGGATCTACAGCAATGCTGGGGGGCTTTATACCCCTCTAACTGTTGCCTAGCACTGGGCTTTGGGCTTCTCCAGAGTGTCTGATTCTTTTGGACAGTGTATGTAGTTATGAAAATGAAGAATTTAAGTGTGGGCTCACATACAGGTCCCTATAGTTTAAGAGGTTAATTATGTTTAGAAAATTGTTTTTGTGTGTTTTGGTATTATTTACTCTTTTCCTTTTCCATTTTATTGCAGTGAATGAGCCATTTTACTGGGTGTATATTTGTAGAGGTTTGTGTTTCAGAGTGAGAGAGAGGTGTGTGTGTGTGTTTCATTATTTCTCCCTACACACTTATAACGTGCTGTGCAGGTTATTATTGCTCTCTACTCAATCTCTGCTCATGGAGATGGATGGATCGGGCTGCTGGAGGTGAGAGGGCCTGTATTTGTGTGTATGTGTGTGTGTGTGTGTGTGTGTCTAGGTCAGAGGGGCCCTATTGCATTGCTGCCCACACGCACTTTCCTCATCAGCCCATTAAGGGCTCTAGGGGGAGAGAGAGACACACAGAGAGAGAGAGAGAGAGAGAGAGAGAGACAGAGAGAGAGAGGCAAGAAATAAAAGGAAGAGAAAGTGAGAGAGACAGGCAAGCAGAAAATGAGAGAGAGAGAAAGAGAGAGAGAGGAAAAGAGAATGGTTAGGACAGAGAACAACACAAGACAGAGAGAGAGAGAGAGAGAGAGAGAGAGAGAGAGAGAGAGAGAGAGAGAGAGAGAGAGATGGAGAGAGACAGAGAGAGAAGCAGACATAAATGGGGGGGGGCACTGAAGGAGAATGGAATCACATGAGGTCGTAAATCTTGTGCCGTGTTCTGAGAATAGCTGCTGTGACATCATCACTCTGCCACAGGCTTCATCATCACAGGCACAGTGGAGGAGGAAGAGGGGGACTCACACCACAACACACACATTCATCCTACACACTCTCAGGGCTCTTCAGTATAGGAGTTTTATTTGTTTCCCCTCACTGTTTTGTATGGTTTCCTGCCATGTAAACAAAACCTCATGCCTCAGCTGCAGTATTACTGTGGCAATAGATTACTGGTAATCACAAACATGAGGTTAGAGGGTTTAGTCCCAGTGTACAGCAGAGTTGAATAAAAGGTATGTTGTAAATCTGTGGCCTTCCACTGTAGTCTAGAGTGTTAAAAGACATGAATTAAACTGTGAGCAAAAGATTTTTCATGCTCAGGTTGGGTTCAAATATCACACTTACATTTGAGATATGTTTGTTGGCATGATGGATGAATACTTTTGTGAGAATGAAACTGATACTTAATTTGGGCTAGCTAACAATTAAGCTTTTTTTTAAATTTTAGTTTGATTTATGTCGCTGCAACATAACTTAACAGCCACTGTCATAAAAAATATTGAAATTGTTTTGTCTCCACTTGGTGGAGGTTGATTTCAGGTCAGGTCTGGACACAGTTTTATAAGGACTAAAGTTTGCTTTGTCTTCAGAAGTTATCTTGGGTCAGAATTTCATATAGCTTAAAGTTATATTGTATCATTCATAAATGAAATGAAAAGCATCGTTTTTGCTTCGGGCAGAACCAACATTTTAACGTTTGCGTTCTTGCATTCCAACCCTAACAAACATGCCTAAACCTGTAAAAACAAAATGAAACCCAAAACAGTTGATCCCATTCCTTTTACACAGGCTTTTTGTGGGCCTAACATAATAACTAATCAGGCTGTAGAGCTATTAGATGTGGCAGTTGTGTATGTTCGATAAGGACATTACCATACACAGGTATTGGAATTTTAATATTAGTCAATTAGTCATCAGCTCCAGCTTATAGATATGAAATAGCCTCATAATTTTCCCAAAGTTATGATCAAAATAAGACCAAATGCACTGTTACATGTTGTCTATAGTATTAACAAATTCCCAGTTTTAAATGTGCACACATGCTGAATGGCTTCTGATATCATGGCATTTGATACAAACATATATATGAATATATATATATATATATATATATATATATATATATATATATAGTTATTATTGTTTTCTTATACAGAAAACACCCTTCTTTTACTTTCCTGTCAAACAGATCCTTAATGCAAATTTATTTCCTGCTAACTATAGGGTGCTCTATTGCTTTTTGTCCAGATGTTATAAAAGAATAACTTGTACATAATTTACAGTTTTGACTGTAAATTAAATAAATGAATGGTGCTGTTTGACTTTTGCACAGTTCTGTATATGTTCTGATTATAAAATTAATCTACAGCCCAGGTATTAACTGGTAACAGAGATTTCAACAGCAAAATACTATCATTTCTGGTATTTTTCTCAGAGCTGTGACATCATGATATAAAACCCTTTAATGCAAAGTATAAACAGTCCTTGATGGTTCTGCATAGAAAATATTGGACAGAGTCTGACCTGAAGGCAGTGACTGCATCCTAAAGCGCATTACTGTGGACACAAAGCCTTACTGAAGCGTCTTGGGCTGTGTGAAGTGCTGACATCACTGTGTATGTGTGGGAGCAGTAATTAGCACAGTGATGTTTAGTCACTGAGAGTCTCTCATCTTCTAGCCTTTAATGAGAAGAGCGCAGTGCTTACACACTGCCTTTGAGTTCATCCACGTTCATACACACAGACGCGCACGTGATGTGCATGCGTGCAAACTTGCATACACACCCTGTCTGCAGTGCAAGACTGCAGTGCAAAATGGCACTAATACTTCAGTGAGCTCTGTCTGGCTGAATCTCAAATGGTTCCCTGCTTCCTATGTAGTGCACTATGTAGGTCAAGAAATAATGGTTTCTATACCCAAATGCACTATATATGTCTAATAGAAAGATGGTTGTAGTCAACCAGAAGCTCCTCAACTCACAATCTAACATTTAGTGCACCTTTTGGGTGTAAAAGTAAAGTTTCATGATCAGGGTTTGGGTAACTTGATAGAGAGGCGCATTGCAGTTATGTTAATTGTTTCCATAAGAAAATAATGTAACACAGTTTAAATTCTTGTAATCACATTATGATTTATAATTGACTTAATATGTATTGCTTGCATATGCCTTTAAGAGAACAATATAAATGCATTAAATAAATCATAAATGATCCCTATATACAGTCATATGCAAAAGTTTGGGCACCAAGTTAACACATCCTCTACAGTGAACACACATCTGTGTATTTTAATGCAAAAGTACTGTTTGTTTAATAAATGTAACATATTGGAGAAAAGTCAAACATAAAATGTGACCAGTGGAAACATTATGACACAAGTTATGACACGTGTTATGTTTTTAGCTTAAATTCAGCAAATAAATTGAAATGATAAATATCAAGTAAGGAGAAATTGTGCATTAAAATTGAACTATATGCCTTATTTATGCATGTTCCTTGTAGAGGACGTGTTGACTTACTTTCATTTAGGTAATCAACAAATCACATCTTTGGACCTGGGATGTTCAAATTTCTGCATAAGACTGTATATTATTTGTGCCTAAAACTGTACATAATTAATGTGTGTACTACTTGCAACAGCTGACCATGTGAATTTAAGCTTACTTTGCTGTGTCTTGTTTTAAGACAAGGACAGTAAATTTGAAGTAATGTTTACTGTAATTGACCATTTTTTTCTGAATAAATTACTTTACAGTAGCATAGAAGTCGAGTAATGAGTCTTTTTTTTAAGAAAACTATGCTTGTGACCTATGCAGTGTACTAGGAAGCTATTTGAGACTCTGCCTCTCCTTCCACACACTTACTCACACATATATATACACACACACACACACACACACACACACAGTGATATACCGCCACCCCGGTGGCCGCAGTCTCATTTGGCTCTGAACGGAATGGGTTTGGCTTCTCTGTTGTGTCTTTTCTGGTTTAAACTCTGTTTATGTCCGTGTTTCTCACCACCAGACATAAGACCACAATAACACACACTCACACACACACCGCATGGACTTGGCCTGGGTTCCCACCACTCCCACCAAGTGTGTAATTATCCGACAACTGGGACGATTTCAAGAGTCGTAATTTCTCCCAAAGTAGTGCAGCATGCCTCTATAGGGGCAATCTCCATCTTCCTGTCTTTCTGTTGACAAGAGCAGAGACTCTTGAGATGGGACAAGATGGGATGGGACAGGCCAGAAGGAGCTTAGAGGTATTTTAAGGTCAGGCCTGAGGCTGTATGTGCATTTTCAGGGGGTTGTATTGGGTTTTAAGCTGGTGAGGGCTTGTGTTTTGGTCAGTCTTCCACAGCTTGGAGCCTAAACCGGTGAGGCCTGCAAAAAGTGATGCACTGAACTTACTTCAAAAGTCTGTTTCCATATAATGAGCAAGATATATGGTGGTTGGTGTAGTGTAGTGGATAACACCTCTGCCTTCTACACTGTAGACTGGGGTTCAATCCCCCACCAGGGCAGCATCCCACACTATGCCAATAAGAGTCCTTGGGCAAGACTCCTAACACCACCTTGGCCTACCTGTGTAAAATTCATCAAATTGTAAGTCGCTCTGGATAAGAGCGTCTGCCAAATGCCGTAAATGATATATTAAATCAACATAACTACTACCAAACAGAGACAATTTTTTAAAAAGAAAAAATTGTATTTGTGTAATATCATTATATGCATGTTGGGCTACACAGGTTTTTGGTTGAATTGAACCCCAATTTGCCCTGTCCAATATTTTTTTCAAGTCAGGAGTTCAGTTGATGAAATTGATGGTCTGGAGAGGAAAAATGAGCTCCCATTGAGCTCTGAACTGATCAGAGGCCTTTCAATTTCAAGTTAGCAGCCAGTTTGTAGTCATCATTTTGATGGTACCAAGACTCATAATAGAGAGAATGACATATCTGTCATTGGTAGCCCAGAATACCTGTTATAGCACTATGTATCTTTGGAGGAGTATGTACAGAACCTTTACAGTTTTACAGCACCATGTCACACACCAACCACTCTGGGTCTTCGGCTAGCTACGAGAAATAGTTCTGTATTCCCAGCATAGATTTCATGGCAGAGGCGTGAAGAAACTGAAGATGCTTGGTAAAGTAAGGAAAGCGAGAGAGAGAAAGTGAGCAAGAGCTCGAACAAGAGTAAATCTTAGAGTGGCTTTTAATGTTGGCAAGAGCTAAAAGAGATAAAAGGATGCAAGGTGATAGTGGCTCTGTAGACGTTCTCTGACCTTCTGCTTTTGTACTTCAGCTGCAATTGTATTTTAAAAAAAGACAACTTTACTCTTACTTGAGTCATTATTTTAGTGAAGTAGTAATAATAATTTAACTTGAGTCTGGCTTGAGGCTCCGCTACTTACTTCTGAGTATATTTTATTCATGTGTAACATCTGGGTAGTAATATCCAGATGTCATACATTTGAATCCATTCAAGTCAAATCAATGTATCACGTTTTTCAGCATTCAGCTCCTGCTAGGCCTAAGCAAAGCACAGATATCATGATATCATCCAGATGTTTCCGTTTCATTTATGCGCTGCTAAGAAAGGCTGAAGGTGAATGGGAAGCACCTGCTCTCTTTTTTGGGTGGGGAAAAGCTGGAACTGTGCCAGCTTTTTTTTTTTTAACTTTCAGTGTCCAAACAGAAATGTAGGAAGTCTGCTGCTTTTGAATGTCAGAGAGAGAGAGAGAGATACAGAGGGTAATGTGATGAGTGAGATAGACAGCAAACATGTAGACTGACATAAAATGAAGATATCTAGAGAGAGAGAGAGGGGGGGGGGGGGGGGGGGGGGGAGGTGCAGAGGTGAATGAAAGATTTGGAGGGCATGGAGACTGACAGGAAGACTGAAAATATAGATATCTTCAATGACACAGGGTGAGAGAGATTGAAAGAGAGAGTAAGAGAGAGAGAGAAAGAGAGAGAGAGAGCATATGGAAGTACTCCCTCTGTGTCTAAACCTAATTGGTGTCAGTCAGAAGGCAGCTGTGCTGTGGAAGTGAAGGTGTCGGCCTCTGAGGGACTGACGCTGATGAGCTGAGAGCTTTACTGCAGTTTACTGCTCTCTGTATACTTCTGTGCCCTTTGAATCTGCTCAAATTAAAGAGCCTATGTCCTACATTTTTTCTCGTATTATATTTTTTGCTTGTGGTTCACGTCTCATTAAGTAGAAATGGTCAGAGTTCATTTTTACATGACCTTTCTCCAACCTCTTTTTATCCCTTAGACTTAGACACGCACAACTCTAGTATACAAAATGCTATAACGTGTTTTAAGATAATGAAAGATAACTAGCTGTTGTTTCACCCAATGAATGTTGTAACTAGACAGGTGTATAGCTAGTGTTATGCCTTTAACTTTTAGTAACTGTGAAGATAGAAAGCCCCTCCACACTCATGTTAACAGTTACATGTTTTGTTTAGCGTTATTTCTGAAAAATTCTGACATATTTCTACATCTATGTTTGCAGTGTTTCACATTTATTTCTAATATATCTGGGATTTCCTAACATTTGTTTTAGCTTACAATTAAGGGAAAAAGGTTGTTGTTGTATCTAAAACTCTGACTTTTTTAAAATACACATTGACTAATGACAATGTATTCTGATTTTTCCAAGCAAGAATTCCAATGTTTAAAAGCAATTTATCAAACTTACTAAACAGTATTTCTAAGAAATTACATGACTAATTTTACAGATTTTTACATCATTGGAAAAATATACTGTTAATGGGTTTTGTCTGGAACCCCTGCTGCCACACTTTATGCTTTTTTGTGAAGTAAAATTAATAAGTTTTGTTTTTCTAGGCTATGGGCCCTTTAACAGTGCCATCTCCAGAATGGGGAAGACTAGCGAAAATGAAAAGGCAGCTCGAGCAGGTTTAAAACAGAGACATGAATGTGACAATTACGCACTCATAGACGCAGCACGCACAACCACTGCTTATACTAGAGCTGCAGTCAAAGAACAGCTTCTCTTTCTCTCTCTCTCTCTCTCTCTCTCTCTCTCTCTCTCTCTGTTTGGCAGTTGTAACCTAGTGTTAAGTGGCTTTTCTAGTTTATCCTGAGAGGTCAGTGGGAAAAATAAAACATCACTCAAGATGTGCAATTACAGCCCTCCAACATGACAAACGTCTGCTCTGGAGTTTTTTTTTTTTTTTTTTTTTTGTTCCTGTTCTTTCTTTCGTTCTTTCTGAAAGCGCTTCCATTTTTTTAATAGCTGGTTCTTGGCACTGCATAAACAAACAGGGAGGGCTGGTGGTGTGGTGTGTGTATGTGTGTATGTACAGGCACAGCCAGCACAGGCAGTAGCAACAGCGGCAGCGGTTTAGTGGTGAGTGAATTACAGCCTGCTGCAAAGCTGTGGTTTTGCCTGCACGAACACACACACACACACACACACACACACACACACACACACACACACACACAAAAGCTAAGCCTGACGTGGTCTGTGTGATGCTCCATTGACTCACTGCTCTCTCATTAAAGGCTCCTATTTCATAGGCCCTGGTGCACAACGACGCTGTAGGCCCCAGACAAGAGCGCCCATAACTAACCTACACTCCTTACTTGGGTGGGCCTTGAGTGAAGCCCTAAGCTCCTTTAGATCCAGCTTAGCCACAGGTGCTGCTCTGTTCTGACTGTGTGGGCAATGAAACTACACACACACAGTGGCTCATTAGTGAACTGTCTTCACCACAGGCCTGCAGATAAACTCATCCAGATTTATAGGAGTCTGTCGTCTGCCTGCCTTTCTGACATCTCTGTGCGGTTGCGGAGAAAGGAATTAGCCTAAGCCATGTCCGACCGCACTGTAAATGCAGGCTTGACTTTGGTAGCATGATGTCGGAGAACAGACGATGTAGTTTACCCAGCAAACTTTAACTAGGCACAATTAAACTAGGCTGATGGATTTGACCCCGATCTTCAGAGGAAATGATGTGGGCTAGTTTTAGCTTAGTATTGCAACAGCATTTGCAGGAACTATGGACAATGTATGTTAGTTTAGATGTATTTACAAACATTTAACTGTGCTATTATGAATATTAAAATTGAAAAAGAGTATATTTCCTTTGCATATGGAAATTATGGACACGATGCTAGTTTTAGTTTAGCAACTATAGGTAACATATGCTGAATTTAGCTTAGCACCACAACTATGTGTGCTAGTTTTCCCTAGCAGTGCTACTAAGGCTAATGTTCATTGGTTTTGACCTAGAGGTGCAACTATGGACAGTGTGTGCTGGTTTTAGCTTAGCATTGTGATTATGGAGAAAAATGTTATTTTACCTAGTAGCATAACTATGGATAATATGTGCTAGTTTTAGCTTAGCAATGAAACTAACTCTAAAAAAAACAGGATAGACCAGCATGATTGTTCAACAGCTGGTGTTTTGGACCATCATGCTGGGTGACCAGCTAATAACCATCACCAGACCAGCATTAGGTTTCACAGTTTCAGCTACTAGCATAACTATAAGTTGTACGATAGTTTTAGCTCAGCATTGCAAATATGTGTGCTAGTTTTAGCTATCAGTGCTACTATGGGTAATGTTTGGTAGATTTGGCTAGGACGTGCAACTAAGACAATGTCTACTAGATTTAGCTTAGCACTGCAAAAAAATGTGTGCAATTTCAGCTAGCAAAATAACTATCTGCAACGTTTGTTCGATTTAGCTCAGCAGTGCAACTATGGGTAACTATCAGGAGCCATAGAAGAGTACCCAGATTCAAATGAGGATACAGAGACTACAGAAACTCCTCTCTGCATGTTTGTGTTTTATCTGTGGTCATCTTCATGCTCCATCTGTCTGCTGCTCAGTATGCTAATGAATGAGAGACTAATTACAACTAACATCCTTCTCTCTTCTTTTCTCTCTCGGTCTATCTCTCTCTCTCTCTCCCCGTCTCCATAATTGTGCTGTTTTTAGCAGCTGTTAGGACTATTCACAAACACCCATTAAAAGTCTCCTGCAATCCGCCTTCACGCTGATCTGCCTGCTGCTGTATGTAAACACACATTTTCTCCATCTTATTTATTGCTTTTTTCCCCTTCAATCTATGTCTGTGGAGCACGAAGCACCATCAATACGGTCGCGCTACTGAACCTGTTCCGTTTGGTTGCTTTGTGTGTAGGTGTCAATACTCAGCGGATAGGTGCAGGTGAGAACAATCGTGAGAACGCTTCGTCAAAGCGATACTCTGCTCTGTGTCTGTGGCAACAATAGATTTGCTAACGGCTAAGTTTCAGTACCTGTAGCTCCTGGCTGTGGTTGAAGCTGAAGCTACGAGTGGTCTGCTTGTGTTCCACTGCAGTGTGTGCACCAGCGCTGTCAGAGATATGAATTTTAAAATGCGGTCAGTCTGCGGTGTTCCGAGACATACTGCAGCCTGGCTAATCTGTGACGCACTTCCTGTGTACTGCCATTTTATGTTTCTGAAAAGTCTTGACCTCAGCAGCCACTTCCTGTCTAAGACGAGAGTCTTCTCCACAGCTTCGAGGGAGAGTGGAACATGGAGGCGGTAGAGTGTCCTCAAAAGACAGAACGAAACAGAGAAAACAATGAGTAGGCCTCTACTTCTGGTACCACTTCTTGTAACTGCACGCACTTACTGTAGGCCTGAGACAATTATCTAGCTTCCCAAAATTAGCTTAAGATAAGATGATCCTACTGAAGATTATTCCACTTAGATCTCAAATTTGAAATCTTGACTACATCCATAATCTCGCAGTGTGTGACAATGTTTGAGGACGACCAGGAACTTTGGGCTATTTTGTGGGTGAGAACATGGACTTATTTATGTGGGATACATTTTGAAACCAGTCCAACACCACATGAAGGCAGAGCTCATAGTAAATGGGTTGCTCATCAACATCGAGTGGGTTTACATGCACTTCATGATCTGATAACTGCAGAAAATTTTACTTTATCAGTTATTCGTTCAATGTGTTTACATGCGCTTGAGTAATCAGATAATGGGAAAATTCCAGGTCTACATGAGTGAGGCGGTGGTCTACTTTGAAGTGATTCTACTTTGCAACCAGCCAATAAACTCACAGAATAAGACATGGTGTAAACATAATGTTAAACTCAAATGTCATGTTGCATCTTTTTTGTTTAAAACATCGAGGCACTTTAGGAGAAAATATGAATATCATTTATATCGTTTAGAAGATAAAGGATATTTAAACTTGCAGAAACAAAATAAATAAACATTACGCTTTACAAGGAAAAAACAGCATTTTGCTAGCTTGTTTTGCTTGTATTATCAGTTGAACTCTACATGTTAGAAGGGCAGGAATCTGGGGGCAAGTGGTGGGTTATGAAACAAAAGTTTAATTAATCAGTTGTCCCTAGGCATGTGTTCTCATTACAAGATCACGCCTGACCCTGCAAGATTACTAAATCCTGAGATTCTACCTCAGCTAATAAGAAGTCGCTCAGTTGACCTCTGAATTCATGCATCATTCTGTAGTCAGTCTCACACCCCATAGTATCTTTAAGTCTACACTGGTTTTGCCTATTGTAAAATTGAATTGTGTTTTAGAAAATCAATGCTATTTCAACATGGAGTAAACAAAAATATTCTAAAGTGATAAGTTTTGTCCTACACACAGGGTGTAGCAATAATTTGTATTCCAACTACTTAACAAGCACATTTCATCCAGTGACATTCGGAGGAAATTTGTCTGTACAGCAATTCATATTATTATAATTATTAAAAACACTGATATACACTCTTTAACAGGAAGGTTCTACAGCCGGTTCCTTGAGCAATACCACAGAAGATTCCCTTTTGATTCCCTAAGGAACAATTTAAAAAAAAATAGAGGGCAATGTAAAGAACCCTTTCAAAGTTTCAAGAGGCTTCACACAATATGAAGGTTCTGTACCAATTTAAAGGTTCTTCCTAGAACTGTGGACGTTCTTTGCACTCACACATCTCATTTACAAAACAATATTTTCCATAGATGCACCCACTAACTGGTATTTTAGGGGCCTGTTCTATGGTAGTGATTCTCAGACTGGTCCTTAAGGCCTCCAGACAGTGCACTTGCTGTGTCCCTATGTATTGTGAGTTATGATAAACCAAAAATCTGTACCATCTGTGGGGCTCTAAGGACTGTATTGAGAACCACTGTTCTATGGCATTGTGCAAATTACCATCACAACAGCTGATCTGATATGGTTAGTCAAATCTACTTTGTTCAGTGAGTTCCACTTTTAAATTAACTCACACTGAACTTTCCAGTATCTCCTTTGTGAACTGTTACTCATTCATGGCCAATGCTCGCTTCCCTTTGGCTATGTTACTTACGGCAGAGAACATGTACAGAAGCTTCCTCCCTTTCTAGGGACCTTGCATAAGCAGTGTGTGGTTTGTATGCAAAAAATATACAAAACTCTCAAATTTGGAGAACTGAAAGCAGCCCAGAGCAGCTGACAGAACAGGGACCCAAGCATCTGGACTAAGACAGTCCCTTAGTGTATTCATGAACGTCACATTGGCTGTAAAACCTTTATTTATTGCTAGGATTGCTCCACACATGTACAATCCCCTCAGAGTAAAGAGCAATGTTTGGCAGATCCACAGGAACACAGGGGAAAGCTAGGCAGGTGGACAGGAGATGAACCAGCTGAGCATAAAGTGAAATTTTAAAAATGAAAGTTAGTTAAGGCATAAACGATATGTAAATCACATGATGAGAGTAGTTACCTTAAGACTAGTGATGTAAAGAAAGGTGCATCATGGTCAATCATTCAAAACATTGTCAGATGGAATGATGTTTCACCACTAATATAAACAGGACATGATTGACACAATAAGGCAGCTAACCTTCCATTTTCAGTATTACTTATTTGGTACAGTTGGAAGTATTTCTGTTGAATTAGTCAGAAGTCAACTGTTGATGGGAACTGCATGAAATTTTGTGGTTGAGCACTCAACCAGGTAAAAAAAAAAGAATATTCATATAAAAAAAAAAAAAGAGCAGCATAACATACATGTGAAATGTATGTGTGTTACGATTGGCCCCTCCCAATCCTGTCCATGTGCTCCTTTGTTTTGGTCTTCCATGTGCATTTGTTTTGGTTTAAGTCCTGCCCCCTGTTTGGTTACTCCGCCCCTGATTGTGTACACCTGTCCCTCGTTTCCCTTTGTTATTTAAGCCCTGTGTTTGCCCTTAGTATTTGCTGGTCTTTGTCCTTGCCTTGTTTGATGTCTCGGTCTCTGTTTGTTGTTTGATTCTGGTTTATGTCATGTCTGTCCCCCGATCTGTCCGTATTGGCTATTTGACCTTGGACCGTTTTGACCACGACCCTGGATTTGCCCTTAATAAAAGTCGCTTACCTCCGCACATGCGTCCACCTCATCGCTCCGTGTTACAATATGCTTTATTTAGCGCCAACTTAATAAACCAAATGGTATTGGGCTTCTTTTTCTAATATGGCAAATTGGGCAGCTTATAAAATTAAGCGATAAGCCTACATTAAAATCTTCTTACAGTGATATCAGTAAACCTTTTGGTGCAAGATATTATCGCTGGATTGAGAAAAGATCACAGAGTCCTGTATATAAAATGTATTCAAAAGTTTGGTTTAAAGCTACTGAGCCATTATAAACCTGCCTGTGCATAGCAAATGAAAACAACAGTCAATGCAGATGGTAAGTTATGTTTTTTTTTTTTTTTACAACAGACGTTGCTGTTGCTATTGGGTAGATGAAAAATTTTTCAATTATAACTTAAAGCTACATGTAAACTGTCACTTAAATGCAGCTGTTTAAATTTTAGTAGCTAGTAAATTATAATGTAGGGGCAGTTTACATTCAAACTAGGCTACGATCGAACTTACTTTGATCTGATCTGGCTGGTTACAGTGGTGTCAAACTGGGTTCATTCTGGGCCACAGTATAGCATTATCCCTCTACTAACACTCTGAATTCAGCTCAAGAGGGCCTTGCTAATCAGCTGATGCACTGAATTAATGAGAACTCTGCAGTGGCCCAGAAGAAACAAACAAACACTTGATCATCTAAAGAATTTACTGTCATGAACAATTTCATAGGCTTGCAGAGTGAACAGATTTTGTGCGTTAACATTTGCATATTGAGCTTAGGATAACTTTGACATGCGGAGGTGTGACCAGTAGCATAACTGTCTGGGCTGTATTGACCTCTGAAGGGCCAGTCCAATAGAAGCACTAAAGATCCAGAATGGAGGACATGCTAATCTTAGCCATTAATGCGTTGATATGTCTTCCTGACCATAATACAGAAAAGAGATGCATTATATTACACAAATGCTAAGGATCTAGAATTGAAGGCATAATTGAACTCTCTACTTTTGTGTTTGTACTGTTTATGTACTGTTTAAGATAGCTAAATGTTTTGCTGTTGATTCAACCCAGCTTTGCTCATGCCTACTTCTCAACACAAGCTACACTTTTCCAGCGGGACTGCAGCTCAAATGTGTGAACCTTTTGTCAATAAATTCCTCTTGCATGTGTGTGTGTATGTATGTGTGTGAAGCAACACATTTGTGTTCAGTGTGTCAGTGCACCCCATCACTGCTCCTTGATAAACTATTCAGAGCAACATCTGCTTAGTTCTCTATTGGAAACTTTTGAATAAATGTTAACCACAAGATTAACAAATGAATCATGACTCAAGCATGACTTCTTGGTGTAGTTCTTATATTTTCCAAAGGTTTCGCGTAATTCATTTGTTAAGATGCAAATAGTAATTCGGAGTGATTTGGTGTAATACGTTGCGTTCTACAGAAACTTTTGCAAAACAATGTACCATAATTTTTTTACAGTAGTGGTGATAGGAACTAGATGTCAGAAGCATTTAATGGCTCTAAAAAAGACCTCATGGAAAAGATTACATTGGCTAATGCGTAACACCTTGTTTTGTGACAGCTTTTATATAAATTTTGCCCCAAACCATATTTTTAAAAGTCCAATGTGACATACTAATAAAAGCACACAACACTAATGAATTAATCCTGTTTGACCTGTATTAAATTGAATACACTATATTTGATGTTTTGCCTTATAAACTTCATTTATTTTTCTGTGACATCACTTTCCCTTTTAACAGTGCTTAATGAGCATGGTGACCGAAGACACGAATGATCCAGTTTTGAAAGTATATTTTTTTGCCATTATTCAATTATACATCTTCAGTTGTGCAACTGTACATTGCCATTTTTGTTGTATTTTAAGTTTAGTAAGCCACACCTTTGATTCTGGAGCAATGCTGTTGTAACATGGTGTTGTTATGTTGAAATTAGCATGGTCATTCCTAAAAAAGATGTTGTCTAGAAGGCTGCTTATGTGTTAGTGTTAATGGTGCTTTCATGAATACAAAAGTTACCCACTAATACTTGAAGAACACCACTTCCATTATTTCCATAAACAAGCTGAAATATTGACTATTCAGACCACAGCACACGTTTCCACTGTACATCAGCCCATTTCAGATGAGCTTGAGCCCAGAGAAGTTGGCAGCATTTCTGGATGTTGTTGACAAAAGACTTCCACTGTGCAAACCATAGTCTTAACTTGCATTTGTGGATGCAGCGATGAATTGTGTTTGAGTCAATGCAGTTATCCATTAGAGAAGGACATCACCACATATGCTAGTATAGTTTTCTGGATTCCCTGAATCTTCCGATACTATTATGCGCTGTTGAGAGTGAAATACCTAAAATCTTTGCAATGGCTTGTTGAGAAATATTATTTTTTAACTGACTGATTTTTCACTGATGTATTTTGTGGTGAGTCTAGACCAATCCTTTCTTATAAAAACTAGGCCACATTTCACAATGTTCCAAGTCTTAAACTGCCCTTGTCCCAACTTTTTTTGAACATGTTGCAGGCATCAGTTTCCAAATGTTCTTATATTCACAAAAAGAATGAAGTTGATATGGTAAAATATTACATACCTTGTCTTTGTGCTGTTTTTCTTTTAAATACAGGTCAAAGTATATTTATAAATCACTGCTTTCTATTTTAATTTGCATTTTACATACTGTAACTTCTGGGTTGTAAGTACAGGGCATGGTAGAGCAAAATAGAAGTCAAAGAAAACTTAATTTTTTAGAGTTACAGCAGATTTTCCTATTATCAAGATTACAGATAAAAACTCAGGTCACCTGTAGGTTCACTGGTCATTTTCAGTGGTAAATAGAAAATCAGTATTCGTATTGTAGTCAATTTGATCCCTTTAAGTACAACCTTTCAAACATAACTGTGCTATTTAGGCTGTTTGAGTGTCTCTTACACAAATATAGATGTTTACAGCCAGTAACTAATTAGCAGGCCGCAGTGAGCTGTTTTGATGCAGCTTCTTTGTGGCTGCTCCATCACTGTTCCCTGCAGCTAATTAGTGATAGAGTTGTTACGTACTCAGTGTCCTCCAACCAGAATACAGCCTGTCTTTGAAATGTTTAAAAAGGGATGCTGCTTTAAAAAAAAGAGTGCTAAAGGTGTATAAAAAGCTGTGGTGTGTGTTAGTGCCATGTTACCGGGTGGTATGGATTTATCGGCCTGTCCGACAGAGGGGGAAAGGCCAGGGGAGAGAGGCGCACGGACAAGCAGCTCCGCACCCTCACAGTCGATTGCTCACTGGAGCCGAAAATGTGTTTTCGGATCTGGGTTTGACATGCTTTCTGTCCTGCGGGAAGAGTCAGGGGGAGGGGGAGGAAGCAAGCAAAAAGAGAGAAAGACCAAACATCTCAAGGGTGACACAATGTTTTGGAGAGGTCACAATTTGCGTCTCTATGGGAGGAGACAGGAGGAGGGGGTTGTGTAATATCTGAGACATGATGGATGTGGAAGTGGTGAGTGTATGTGAGCACAGGGCTGATTCTGACCTGATTTAGACCCTAAGCAACATGCTACCTGGGGTCCCAGATATTATTTTGTATGCCTGTGTCCATGCTGTGTCCAAGACTCAGTAAAAACAGTATTCAGCGTTTACATAGTGACTAATTAAAGAAGGTAGGGTTCTTATTCAGTGCTGTATGTGCAGTCAGGGAATGCTGGCATGGCTGGTTGAATGAACGAATGGACAAATGGCCAGTTTTGCTACTTCAGTTATGTTTTCTAGGTTAGCTTTTGTCATTAAGTTTCTCTGACCTGATTAACATAAAAAAGCTGTAGAGGAACAATTTTTCTTATCTTGGTGGGAAGATCCACACTGGTGAGGGCACTGCTTAAATACTGCTAATATATGCACTACCTGAGATTATGACTGCCCAGTTTGCATCAGAAGAGGAGAATTTTGGCAGAATTTGCACATTGTAAATTTATTCACAGGATACACTTTATGCATTTATGTCATGTGCCAACAAGAGCAAGATGAACCTACTTGAAATGTAGATGCAGATTTGATCAATGCTTCATACATATTAGACCCTATATATACCGTCTATATACATCTGAGATTTCATTTTGAAAAAATGACAAACAAAAGGTATGATCACCAAAATCTTATAAAAAAAATGTTCTACATTCTGAACTCTTTCTAGATCTCTAGTCAAATTTGTGACACTGACCACGTTGAGGCCTTTGTACAAAAAGAGCAGATGTTTTTAGTCTTATCTCTTCCACTGAAGCTTGTGTTCAGGCGACTCTCAGGAGGATTAGATCTACACATCAGAGGCTTTTTCAGACTTGTAGAGTCTGTGTCTGCTTGAGTGCACACTGTCCTTAAAACACAAGGATGTACCAAATACTGAAAACGTCTGAGTTTCATGTTAAATTTTCAAAGATTCTACATTTTATTCGAATTGTGGTGTTGATGTGTGTGTGTGTATATATATATATATATATATATATATATATATATATATATATATATATAGTATGCATGCAAACCAGGGATGTAAGATTGCACTTTCAGGTTTGAAGCAATTTTCAATTTTGAAGACAAGATGAAATCTTTTGTTAAAAGTGATGCCCTTTGATGATTTGGTTACTTGTCAAGGGTGTATCCTGCCTTCCACCCAATGACTGCTGGGATAGGCTCCAGCTCCCCTGCGTCCTGGAAGGACGAGCGGCTCAGATGTGTGTTTGTGTTAAAAGTGATAAAAAAGCTGTAATTACACACTAAACAGTTTGGATTGGCTCAGATAAGTTCTCCAATAGAACTTTCCACTGCCTACCTTGAGACTGAGGGGCTTACAGTATGATACAGTTTCAAATTTTGATGAACTGTTTCAAATTTGATTGTTTGATCAGTAATGGGATTGTTATACTCTTCACTGCCCAGCACTAGTGTGCGTGTGTCAGTATGAATTCACATGGTTAAAGGCCTTGTGCTTTGGATTCAGTTAAGGTCTGTGCGCATGATGGACAGTACAGTCTCCCTTTGTGTGTGTATGTGTGTTGTGCTGAGTGTACAGTGTCAGATTGAGAACCCTCAACCTGACAGAAAGACTCCGGGCTTCAGTGATTGCCGCGTTGAGGGATGAAGTGGAGAATCTACGAGCATGCCATTGTTTTTCCCAGAGCGCCGATCTATTCTGACAGTCAGCCCAAACATCAGTGTCAAAGAACACACACATGCACACTGACAGACTAAGTCGACTGCAAGGTGGAAGGAGACTGAAAGAGAGAGAACGATATAGAGCACATTAGTTTATGAATACCGTTAAAGGAGGGTTAAATGTTTTTACATTTTTCTACATGTAGAATATCTGTTTCAAAAAGATGTCTCTACAGAGAGATCGCTGATGCTGATCTGGGGAAAACCTACAGAAGCTTCGATTCAAACCTCTGTAATTCTGTTTAGTGATTTACAGACTGCTTCTTTGGAAGTTCTTCACACCAAATGCTTTTGTTCATTTTTATATGTGAGGTTAAAAACAGACGGGCAATGATTCATTCATGAAGTTAGTAAGAGTTTCACTTATGAAGCATGTCAGTTTCATTATGACCAGCTGGTATTCTTGGTACTGTTGGTGCCGTCTTCCTGTGCCAGAGGTCAAAAAAGTAACAACAGGAAAAAAAACCTCAAAGTTCCCAATAACATCGCCATGGTGATTGCACAAGTTTGCATAGTTTTTTTGCGGGGTATTTCCATTTTCTTTTGTACTACGTTTGTCACTATTCAAATTTAAGAAAATTTGATGACACTGACCAAGTGCTGTAGCTAAATGCCACTGTGCCCATCTTAGAAGGCCAATTTTAAAGGACCCATATTATTGCAAACCAGATTTTCCTCACTTTTTTTAAGTTCATGGTCAATGTGGTCTATAACCACTGTTCCACATTCATCACATCATACTGAATATATCATATGCAAAAACAACCAATTGGACAGCCATTGTTTTCATGATGTCATAAAAACTAACACATATATCTGCTTATTCAGTCTAAAGCAGTTTAGCTCTGCCCTTTAGCTCTTTGCAATTAAGTTATTAGGAGTATTTCAGCCTGAAATCCTTGTTGAATGAGGTGTAAATACAGGACAGCCAATCAGAAAAGAGTTTTTACATGTATCAGTCTTAAAGGGCTTGTATCATGCAAAACTTAACTTTCCTCATCGTTTCAAAACAAAAGACTCTTTTAAAAAAGAATATTAACATTTTTAAAGTTTCAAATTGTACCAGGTCATACATATATGAAAACTAAGCTGCAAAAACAGCCCATTTTGCATTCATTGTTTTTGTGATGTCTTATAAACCACGTGTACATATAGTGCAAAAAGAACCTAAGCACATTAATTATAACCATTTACATCTTTGCCTATAAGTGTGCTTTTGCTTGTGTGCCATTAGAATAAACACAAATAAACATAAATACAGTAAAAAGTATTTTTTTTCCTTTCCAAAAATGTAGCTGATATCTTGTGAGCTAGTTTGAAGAACAAAGTTTGGTTCCTGATTTCTGCCTTCAGCAATCACATGGGTTAGTTCAATTCCACCAGCAAGAAACTAGATTTAACATGGTGAAATATTTCTTAGTTTCTATTTAACATTTCTCAGGTGCCTAAAACGTTCGCACAGTACTGTATATCCAACCTTTTGGCTTATGGTAGCCGCACCCATACACAATGAAGTTATAAGGAGTGTTTCAGCTTTTGAGTGAGGCACAATAGAGCAGCCACACTCCTAAAAATGTAGGATATTGGCACTTTAACCTTAAGATAAGGACCTAAAATACTGTGGCACTTCATAGTTTAGGAGGAAAAATACCAGCCAAAGGTGCCCCAAACGTCATTTTGTCATGTTTTATAGCATTCTGGCTACATTTGTTCACCATTCAAAGGTAAATATAGGTCCACGCGTACACGCTCTCCCCTCAGTGTGTGGTCCAGCTCCTCTTAAAGCCGCTCCTCATGCAGTACGGGAGCGCGCCGCGCGTGCCACTCTCTAGGCACATTGCCATAGCAACAGTCGCGGAGCTCATTAGCAGCCCAGCAGCGCGCGAGCTGCGCAGCCCTGGCAACGGCTTGAGAGCGTCTCCATGGCGACGGACGCGTCGCTAAATGCTGCGCCGAACCGGTGCCTCACGCTCGATTCGGGTTTAATCTTCCCGCCAAAAAAATCTCCTCAGATCCCATCAGTCGCCCGTAAACGGCGCAATCAAACGCTAATATGAACTTCTAGCTCGCGGTTGTGGTTCATTTTCTTTTTCCCCTCAAACGTGTTGTTTGGCCGCTACGATTTGTTCCAGTAGAGAAAAGAGAAATGATTTATGGAGCCGTACCGTTTCGGTGACATCATATTCTTCGCCTGGCTCCAAATCTTTCAGCTGCGAATGTAATCAAAACACCACCGATTACAGCCCCAACCCAACCGCCGGGCTCCCGCCAAGCCTTGCACCTCAACACTTGGACTAAGCTTGGATCACGAACAGAAACCTTTATTGCTCTGTAAATCAGTGGCTGCTGGTTCTGAGCACATTAATCCAAACGTAGCTTAGCTCCAGAACCACAGTTTGGAGATATGTGGACAGTGTCCTCACAAATCTGTTCCACTGAGCCTTTGCCTGAGCTAAATCCACTGTCTGTCAGGTTAAATGAGACTGTGAGACTGGCACGCTGCCAGCTGTGAAAGATTTCTGCAGCCTGCAGGAATACCATGTGAGATTGTTTACACTTTGCATTAACATGGGTTTTATGTCTGGATGTACACACACACACACACACACACACACACACACACACACATATATATAAATACACACTGATCAGGTATTGTCTATTACACACCTACCATATTGTTGCACTATAGCAACAATTACAGACTGTAGTCCATCTCTTTCTCTGTATACTTTGTTAGTCCCCTTTTACCCTGTTCTTCAATGGTAAGGACCCCCACAAGACCACCATAGAGCAAGTATTATTCAGGTGGTGGATCATTCTCAGCACTGCAGTGACACTGACGTGGTGGTAGCGTGTTAGCGTGTGATGAGCTGGTACGGGTGGGTGAGAAACTGTTGTTTTTAAACACTGTGTCCACTCACTGTCTACTCAGTTAGACACGCCTGCCTTGTTGGTCCACCTCGTACATGCAAATTCAGAGACAATAGCTCATCTGTTGCTGCAGTTTGTGTTGATCATCTTCTAGTCCTTCATCAGTGGTCACAGGATGCTGCCCACAGGATGCTGGATATTTTTGGTCGGTGGACTGTTATCAGTCCAATAGTGATGCTGATCATTTATGACCCTACTTGTACCAGAACAACACACACTAATATGCCACCTCCATGTCAGTATCACTGCAGAGCTGAGAATGATCCGCCAGCCAAATAATACCTGCACTGTGGTGGTCATGTGGGGGGACAATGAAACAGTGAGGTGTTTTGATGTTATGGCTGACTGGTGTGCACTGTTTCCATTTTACTGTCAGTAACCCTTTAAACACTTTTTCTCACCTGTTGCTGCAAGTATGTTGTTAAATATCTTAAGAAACCCCTTAAAACGCACAATGAATTATCTGCATTAGCAGAGAGGACGGATATGTTATGAACACTCTCATGGGCCCAGAGTGCATGAAGGCAGTAGTGATTCTAGGACTGTTGAAATAGCCATTGGGTTTCTAAATCAATTTGAGGGGTTTCAAAGCCCTCTCAACAGAAGCATTTAGTGCATGACATGACTATGTCTTTAAACAGCACTCAACACATCATTAATACACTCCCCTACACATAAAGTGCACATGATGCACTGTGAAGTTGAAGTTGTTCCACCTTAAATGCATCAGTGACATTTAGCCCCCTGTAGAGTAACACAAATAAGAAGAATTGGAGCTGCTCTCACCTTTTAAGGTGGATCAGAAAATTTGAATAATAGTCCAACTCAAGCTTTATCATAGTCTATAATACACAGCACACAGCTATAAAATAATATTGTGTTTGGTGCTGATTTTACGTTTGCATTTTGACTTGGCGGCTAAACCTTACTAGCAGCTAACTACACTCTTCAGTTTGCACACATTTTTCAGCAAAGGTTATACATAAGATATATTAGATTTGTTATTGTGACACTGAGGAAAAGACTGTGTTTTAATAGAGTGGTTGATAATAGCGAAAGGAATCAGAATAGCGTCACTGGGAGGCATACAAAATACCCACTCTTATTTAAGTAGCTGCATTCAGATGAGGATACCTGGAAATGAATGCATGTGAAAAAGAGTGCTAGCTACCTGCCGATACAGAGAGGACATGGGGAGAACATTACAGCCACGTTGTAGTTTCGCAAGACTTAGTTGTTCTGAACTACTTTCTCCCAGAAGAGTAGGTGAAAGCATTCTATTGGCTAGTTACACTGAAAAAGGTTTGGGGTGGTAAGCAGAGTGGCCAGTCAGATTTCAGGAATAGCCAGCATCACCTCTAGTACCTGCAAGAAGGTACTTGATTTCAGGGTTACTCCAGCCTTGCATATCTTCTGTGTTTCCTTGCCTGCTAGCAAGGTCTCACAACACATGCTTTCACTTATGCTATGCTTATTACTTATGCTTATTTTCACTTATTTCACATACCCTAACTGTATGATGAATGATACTATGAAAACACATTCTATTTACATAATGTACAGTCAAAGTTGAACACAATTTGTGCACAATTTCTATTTATTTGCTGAGTTAAACACATTGAAAACACACACACACACACGTTTTCTAAGCTGCTCCTCCCTCAGGGTCATGGGACATTAAAAAAAACAAAACTTAAATTATGAAAGTGCCATATCTTTTGCACAGGCTACATTTTTTAATCTATTCCTCAATATGTTAAAATCAGCAAATAAACATTTATTTGTACATTATTATGTGCAGAAGTGTGTTCTCTGCAGAGGATGTGTTTATAAAACATATAATTTGACCAGACTTTTGCATACACCTGCATACAACAACACACGTTGTTCCTCTGTGCCTTTGCCTGCGCTAAATCCACAGCCTATCACTCCTTATTTTAAATGAGACTGGCACACAGCCAGCTATGAAAGATTACCGCAGCCTGTTTGCTGTATACAGGCCTCTAATGGACAAACAAGATCCAGGGCAATGACAGGCTAAAACATTAATGCAGTGGAAAATGAAAGAGCACCCGTATAGCTCCCATATTTCACAGCAGTAAAAGGGAATTTTACACGACTTTATCACATTAACACAAACTAAATATTCTATTTGTTTTTAGCTTGCCGTCAGTGCTGCTTATGCTAATTGGCGGGGAACCGCAGGCTTGTTGGAGAGACATTAACATGCAGCAGGCTTATAATTAGAGAATTAAAAAGAAAGTCCATTTTTAATCTTCTTTGGCAAAGAAGACTAATGGTCTTTGCCTCACACGCACAGTCAAAGCATTAATCTCTGTTGATTTGGCTAATTGCTTTCTGTCTCTCGCATTTAAAGAGCATAGAAAGATGATTATAGTTCTCCCTAACAGCAAACTCCACGTGTACATCTATATCCGGATCATCAGAGCTGTGGGGTTTTGCATACTGAGGAGGTTTTAATTCGGGGGGCCGGGGTATAGTGTTGCGGATCAATGACGCATCTATTGGGCCTTTGGAGAACATATTGGCTTTGAGGAGAGGAGGTGGTAAGCAGAGCCAGATGTGAGCAGTAATTGAGTCGGCCTTGTGATTCTTCAGGAAGTGTGTGTGTTTGTGTGTGTGTGTGTGTGTGTGAGAGAGAGAGAGAGAGTGAGAGAGAGGAAAGACTGAGTGAGATAATCAGTGTATGAGCTTTTTTCGGAAATGTGTGAGTGAGTGTGTGTGAAGGGTATGAGTGAAAGGTTTTGAGGTCTGAGTGATACCGCTTGAGATCTTTTCAATATGACACCGAGTGACTCCAATCCTAGTGTAAGGGGATTTTCTGCATGGTATCTACAGTAAAAACAATGCATATTGACATCAAACATTACACTCCTTTGCTTTGGCATTAACTGTCCACCAATATATTCGACTGTGAGTACTGCATTAATTTATATATATTGAAGGTGTATTACACAGTACTATGTTAAAATCAGAAACCACCAGTCCATTCATTTAATATCGAGTCAGGATGGCTATTAAGTACAAGTTATTCATTTTTCCGTGTTGAGATAAAAGCAGAAGATATTTAACAAAAAAAAAAAAAAAAAAACAGAATCCACCACAACTAAATATAATATTCAATTTATTGTGTTCATTATTCACTTTCATTATAGTTTCAATTCTTTTCTGAAGCCTCGTTTTCAGTTTTCTGCATGAAATATTCTGCAGGGATATATTCCACACCTTCAAAGTTCAGTCTTAAAAGTAGTTTTTCTGTTTCTTGTAATCCAGACATTCCTAAACATAGGTTGAAGTCTGGACTCTGGGGTGGTCAGTCCATTGTTCTCAGAACACCAGCAGCTTTTTTGTTTGATTTGCAAATTTTCTTCTTGTTTGTCTCTTTTCTTTACTCAGAGAGGGCTTATTGACAGCTACGCATCACAGTGTTGAGTTGTCTTCTCAGAGTGGAGGGATGGACAGGAACACCTGTGGATTTTTTCAGATCTGAATCAAGAGTGGAGCCTGATATTCTCTCAAACACAAAAGCTTTAACTACTACTTCTCTGGTAAGGCCAGTTTTGGTGGTCTACTAGGTCGTGGTTGGTAGGAGTCCCGTTTTTTGAACTTCAGTTTGGAAACTCCTGTCTTTCCATTTATTTTCCTTTGACTTTCTCCTTTCTTGTGCAAGTGGATTAGCTTACATCTAAAAATGAATGTCTTATATTTAATGTACAGTCACAAATCAAATAAAGAAAGGGCGGTCTCAGACTTTTGCACTGCACTGTGTATGTAAATACTGTTAAAAATAGCTTGATCAAACTAGAGAACAAATTAATCAGTACGTAATGTATATGGCAAACAAATATGACTCTGTTTTGGATACTGATTAAATAAACTTTAAACAGTAAATAGACTCTTTAATGAATTAATAAAGATCCCAAATGATCTGCCGTGATAGCACAAATCAAATTTTCTCAATTTTCCATTTACTTTATATGTAATCAACCATCCAAGACATGTTTGGTGTCCAACTTTTGTCTTGTTAAGATTCATGCTGGAGCTATAAGGCTGATGTTGCCAACAAACCAACATGGACACCCAGATTTTTTCTGTAAATACATCCCCAAAAATTCTCTCAACTCAGTCAAGCCACATTCAGGTCTTCAATAAGGTCACATAGACTTGAACAATATGGACAATTAACAATATTTCGCAATAAATATTTCAGCAGAGTTGTTCTAAATTCTGACACAGAATCTCCCCCTATCTTCATGCATGTCAAGCAAGCATATGAACACTAGACTACAGTAGCAACTTCATATATGAAGTTTATGTAGACATATATGTCTACAAATAAAAACAACAGAAATCACTATCATAATTTACACTCTCAGAAAATAATCCATTAAAATGATATGTTCTAAGTTGTATTGACTCCACACACCCCATCTTGTCTCCGGGCTTTTCATTTCATTGTTCTGTTTTACAACATTAGGTTATAAAAAGTTATGTATAACATTTATGTACTTTTCCACTAGTAAAAGCTAATTTAAGTATACAATTGGCCTTTAAACCACTGCTGTAACTTTGAGGGTACATTTACATTGTTTATAACTTGATGAATGAAAAATGCACCTGCACAGAATCTTTATTTCTAACAGTGTAGTGCCCATATGCTTCCCTTATGTGTGCATGCATATTTTGCCACAACACCCTGCTCTCAACGTTCATCTGAACTGACTTCATAGCAACATTAACCTCTTTAACCCTTTAACAACCCTTTAAGTCCCCCGTTGGTATGAAAACACACTTTCTCATATTGTTTACCTCATAACTTTCATATCTTGTAAGTTTCATTTAGAAGGTGGTTATCATATGGGAACTGTAACTGTCTTCTTTCCAGTCAAATAGATGGGTAAAACTTTATAGTAAAAGAGTCTGAACGCACACCTTTTTTTCTACTGAAGGTTGACCCATTTTTCCACAAATCGGAGCTATAAACTTGATCTCAGATAGTGTCTCTTCAGTGAGCATCTAAGATTTGGCTTTCAGCAGTAAATTGTAAACATGTAGCTTTATGTTTATGATCATAAAAAACATTTTCTGTTCATTTGAGGGGGAATTTTACAAAAAGAAATTACAGTTATTTCATGCAGTTACTGAATAATTTGCCTTGCGATCTGGGTATGCAAATTTAGATGGAAAAATCTAAATATACCTACGACCATAAGCAGTAGATCCAGTTCTAAAGTAAAGAAGTAAAACTAGAACACCAAACATGTCTTAACTGATCGAATACATCTGGGGCAAGTGGACAATTCTGTATATTTTATTTTTCACTAAACCACTCATTTAAATGAATGTAACAAGGTCATTATGGACCTTTTCTATTGGTCTGTTAATCATGAAATGCTCAATGTACAGTCCAACTGCTAGAGTTGCTAGATTTTAGTCATGAAAGTGCTGATGTGAGAACATATTCTCAAAAGTACTATTATCCAAATCAATATTAATCAACCAGCTGCTGGTTTGACTTTGTGCGCGTTGTTTCAAAGGGAGCTTTGTGTGTGTGTGTGTGTGTGTGTGTGTGTGTGTGTGTGTGTGAGGCAGCCTCAGGCTCGTCTGATCCCGTGTCTCAACCCCTGCTTGATAACTCCATGTTCAGAGTGTGCTCTGTTTTCCCACCGCTGTCAGTTCCTTCATTCCTCCTCCCACTCCCTCCATCCCTCCGTCCCTCCCTCACTTCCCTCCCTCCATCTCACCCCTCCATTCGAGTGTGTTCTGACAGGAGATGCAGCTCAAAAGCAATCCATCGCTCGGTGAAGGAGATATTTTTAGAGAGCTCATGTCAGTCACCAGGCGTGGAAGTACTTGTGTGAAGTCAATTTCGCCTGGAGGGGGATTTCTCGATCTCGCCGTGGCGGCGCGAGCATGAGAGAGAAAGAGAGAGAGCAAGAGGAGAAGGCGAGCGCATGAAAGAGAGCATGAAACAGAGTGAAAGACAGCTTTTCCTCTCCTTTTCTTCCTCTTGGTTTTCTGGGAAGGTCATGAAATTAGCAGCCAGCGGGGCTGACTCACAGAGGCCCTGCAGGGACAGATAGCCTTTGTGTGGGCCACGCTGGCCTGCGCTGGCTAGCTGGTACACACTGGGCCGGATTGTCAGGGCATGTCAGCCTGCCCCAGTCTCCTCTCTGTTCACTCACTCACATTAACACTGCCTCAGCACTGCCTGTCCTGAGAAACAGGCCACACACAGGAGGAAATGTACTATCTCACATAAACAGAGCTATGCAGAGGTATCCTTCAAAGTCACAGATGTTAATGCCAATATAAAAAAGCATAGTGTGGTTCAGTTTTAATAATTTTGCATTTGCAGCCACGGGTGGGAAGTAACAAAGTTTAATTACTTGTAGTATCTGTTTTTTACTTGAGTATTTCTGTAACTGAACACTTTTTAGTTTTACTGACTACATTTCAAAGTACTTGAGAAAGCAACTTGTGTATTTCTGCTACCTCTGCTTGTGGCTCATTGAAACAAGTGGAGAAACTTATTTGAAAGACTATTTGCCAAATCTATAAAGTCTCACCTCCCTGAAGTTGGATGAATGCTGCACAACAACAACACATTTTAAAAGCAGAAAGCATCACGCACTTAACGTCAGTCTTTCACAGATTTTTTTCTGAACTCTAGGAGGAAAAAAGGCAAAAAGGGGACATCACACTTAAAACAGATACAATAAAATGATCATTATCATGACACAAACAACATTAAACTCAACTGGACCTCTTTGTGGTCTTATGCACACACAAGAAGCATAGCAAAATTGCAAACTATGGAGGAATATGTGGATGAGAAATGCAGATTTCACAGTGAGAGCTGGAGAAATACTTTACTACAAACTGCTAACTTTATAGAGAAAGTGACTCTATGCATGTGTTCAACAAGCAGCTCGTCTCTCTCACTGGTCTGCCACATGCAGGGCATGCTTACATATCTCTTTGCCCTTTTTTGCTCCTCTTGCTTTCTTTTTGGGTTGTTACTTGACTTGCTTTGAGTTGAAAAAAATCAAACATTTGAAAATGTTGGAAGGCCCTTGAACTTCTGTGCTCGATCTGAAGGCTAAAGATTGATTCCCCACTCACACTACCAGATCATCTATACAGAGCACTTCAGGTTGTAAAAATTTGTTTTAAGGGGCAAATTGTATTTAAAATCAGTGTAAAAAAACATGTCGGGCTGTTTGGCAGCATTTATTACACATGTGTTGACAAACCATAAGTTGCAAGATGTTCGATTCAGGGGGAATCAGGGGTTTCACAACTATTACTTTTTATAAGTCAACCAGTTCATGCAAAATAGTAGTTGACGACTAACAGGTGCTGGTTGTAGTAGTAGATGCAGCACTTTAAGGTGTGAGGTGTGCACTGCAAACACTGCGGAGTTGTTTTTGTTGTAATTTCAGTAAATTTCAGCCTCAGGCACTCTGCCTGCAGAAGTACAAGCACTGTCTGATGTAAACTGCACACTAGAATCATCACAGTTCTCAGAAACTCAGCTCTTAGGGAGATTTTAAACTGGCTTTCCGTGTACTGTCCAGTGGGAAACAAACAATAGTTTATCAAGTTTAAGTCAGGGGTTCTAAACCTTTTCTGCCTCAAGGCCCAACTCTTTATTGTTTAAAAGCATGAAGGCTGACTAGATGACAAAACCTAACTTTTTTGCTTAAAATATTGATTACAATATTACAATGTAAAGTACAGCAATGTTGCCCTGCGATGGACTGGCGATCTGTCCAGGGTGTATCCTGCCTTTTGCCCAATGACTGCTGGGATAGGCTCTAGCACCCCCCTTGACCCGGAATGAGAAGCGGCTTAGACAATGTGTGTGTGTGTGTGTGTGTGTGTGTGTGAGTACAACAATATATACACCAAGCCTTGCAATATACACAGATTAGGCTAACATAAGCTTGTTTTATGCTAGAAATCAAGCAGAGTGGTGTCAAATTAAGGGGAATATCAAGGGGACTGTGTCTTGTTTCTAGAGGCAATGAGCAAAAAACTGGCAAGGCTGCCCTGGTTTACTTTTCTGGCAGGACTTATATTTACGATTAACATTGTTTACAGGTTGAAAAGATGACCCACTATGGACCACTGTCCCCACCTCAGTTTTGGCCTGAGGAGTACCAAAGGCTGCTTTGTGGTCCGCTTGTGGTCTGTGGCCCAGTGGTTTAAGTTAAGTGATAGCAGGCAGTTACATCTCTACTAGGCACTCGACCAGGAAACATTAATCATATCCAATTTTCAAATGGTATTCCTGAATTGTGTTTGAAAACATAGGTTACAAACAGACAAGACATCTGGTACTTCAAGACCAGCACTTTTATTTTCATTATGCATGTCGCACTAAATGTTCTGTGACTGGGTGTTTTGCATGTCAGTCAAATGCAACTATGCAATCCCTTGTAGATGTAGCTTTAGGAGGTGCAGTTATCACTGTAAGTGTAAAAGCATGGTGTAATTACCCAGTGGAAAATTTTACTACTCAAATGTAAATGTTTTAAGGTTTTAAACTATAACTTCTAAAATTCTTTGGAGAATTTAACATTAGACAAAAAGAAGATGAGAGATATCTGGCCTAGATAACTAATTTCTAAAAGTTTTGCACAGCATCAAAACTAAGAAGGCTTTTAGTCCTGGATGCAAAATTATTGGGTTCCTGTCTTCTGTTTGGTTGCAAATGAATACGAGTGCTATTATGGCAAATCTGTAGCTGAGCAGCAGGAGTTGCTCAAATAAAGACCCCTTTGTGTTTCCATCTGATCTTATTGTTGTCTAGGATAAACTACTGAGGTATTAAGGATATTTTTTGGGTCAATTTGGATAATACCTTTTCAGTTGCAGCTCCATGAAACAAACAGAGAAATTGATTGTTTGGAAAATTCTAAGAACTTTCTGCCTCCCTTAATGTACTGTACTGTATCATATGTACAGATACACTAAGAAGCTCACAGAAGAGTGCATTCCAGACCTTTTCACTCAAAAATAAAGATATTTGCAGACATTGGAGAACTGGCAAAATATGCACGTAGGCCAATTTAATTCTTTTGAATTTCTACATTGTTAATCACCAAAAGGAGATCAATTATAAAAAGGTCTTAGAATTCTTAACAGTGGTGTTGATAAGAACCAGGAGTCATGATGTCTACAGCAGAAATACAGCCACTTTATTGATTATGCAAAATTAAATGAATATGCACTTTTATATTTTTCTATATGTAATGTTGATAAATGGTGAAATAATACCAATACATTTGAAATTAATATATTTTCTTTAGGGACTATTTTGCCTTACAATACCCAGCATGTACCTCACCACCAAGAAGGATTTAAAGGAATATGTTATAGCTCAAAATCTTATTCCAAAACTGTCCTGAAATAAAGTTTCAGGCAACAGATAATATATTTATAATCATTTGATGTAGTAACTTTCTGTGAGGAACCTTTTAGGCATTAAACATTTCTGGTTCCTATCATCACCTCTGTGAACAATTCAGGAACAGCAATCTTCTCTAAATTAGAGCTCTCACATCAAACCACTCTGAATGACCTTCTTTGTTTGTGTGAATGACAAATGAATCTGTTAATTGTGCAGGAATATTGAAAAATGGAGGAGTTTCCCATTAAACATATTGATTTAAAAATGATAACTGGCTGAATTCTCTTTAAGTATCTAGAAATGTCCTTACCTCTACTGCATTCTGGCTTAATTCAATCAACTATGTAAAAGCTCAGTTGGCCTCAAAACAGTGAAGAAAAGAATATTTCATTACTCATTTTCTGCTCTTCATTCATTCCGTCATTTAATTCTGGCCCATCATTCAGAGGATTGGTAATAAAGTCCCTGCATTGCTGAACTTCTTAGCTTATATATTTCTTGGACCTGTTGAAGGTGGTGTTCGTGCATGTGTGTGTGTGTGTGTGTGTGTGTGTGTGTGTGTGTGTGTGTGTGTGTGCGTAGAGGAAACCGTCATTTATTTCAGTCGTTTAACACTGAATTAATACTCATTGCTGGCAGCTGGGCCTTCTGTAATCATCACCTGCAGCTAGTGCCTCTAAAGGAGTTAGTGAAGGACTACTCCAAGCTCTCTGCTTCTCCACAGCGCACATTAGTATCAGTGCCAAGGGTGGCAGGATCACACTTACAGCTACAGTCAGCGAGAAGAGAGATTCCAGAGAGCTGCTGTAGACGTGAGGAGAAATATCTTTCACATCTCTCATAGCAAAATGTAGCAGATGTTAAGATGAAAACAGTTGAGAATGCTTTTTCAGTATACACACTGCTTATATTTACACCCACTTAGAGCAAATACCAATTCACCCTTAAAGTGATAGTTTACATATGGCTAAAATAGTTAGCAAATAGGCCACTACCCAATCTGAATGTATAAATCATCATACACTTATCTGAAGTCACATCACATGGTGAAGTTGCACTATGTAAGATTTGTTTTGTTGAACATTAAAGAAGTACTTCTTTGTGTATTAACGCCACAAGTACAAAGGTCAAAAAGAAGTACCAGCTTGATGTTTAGGCCTCATAAGGAAAATTAACACTCTACTACTGAAGATGTGATGACAACACATCTTCAGTAGTAGACTGTACATGGACAGGTGCATGTCTATGTACATACTGTGGCATCAAAGCATGCTTTGGTTCCCAAAATGCTTTGCTCATGCTTAGCTGTATTTAGTTCTTAAAACAGTACATAAAGGATTTTGGTTGCATTTTCAAGTATATGATGTTAATGTAGGTGGTGTGTTTGGGAGTGTTAGCTGCCATTATACAGGCTTGGGTCCTGATTCATAAGCCCAGTGGGCCACAGCCGTGCTAGAAGTTTAAAGAGCATATTTCCTCCCTCCGGAAATAAGAACAATTTTCCTCTCTTGTACTCTGGCTGCCGAGACAGTTCTAAATAAAGCTGCATTATGGGCATGAACTCCTAGTTGTCTACGCTTCTTCTATGTACCCCATGCACTACAATGCATTGAGTGTGTGCGTGTGCTACCTGTGCCAGGTTTACAGCACTTTCCCAAATCACAATCTATAGAAATATAAAATTGCTTATACGAAACTGATGGATCAGGATTTTCATGTTGCTGATGAGAGAGAACCAACCTCAACCTATACAGTCCAGACTGGATTTTTGGTCTGACACAGCTCTGTAAGATCTAGAAGCTTTTGTTTTGAGACAGTTGTTTGTGAACTGGGTGGGGCAGTGAATAGTGCTGTCACCTCACAGCAAAAAGGGCCTGGGTTAATTCCCCAGCTGGGCAACCAGGGGTCCTTTCTGAGTTTGCATGTTCTCCCTGTGTCTGAATGGGTTTGCTTGTGGTGCACTGGTTACTCCCACACTCCAAAGACATGCAGTCAGGCCAATTAGAGATACTAAATTGTCCCTAGGTGTAATTATATATCTCTGTTTGTCTGTCTGTCTGCCCTGTGATGGACTGGTAACCTGTCTAGGCTGTTTCCTGCCTTCTGCCTAATGACTGCTGGGATAGGCTCCACCATCCCTGGTGACACAGAAGGATAAGCGGCTTGGATAATGTGTGTGTGTGTGTGTGTGTGTGTGTGTGTGTGTGTGTGTGTGTGTGTGTGTGTGTGTGTGTGTGTTTGTGGACTGGACAGCCTAGTTTCCATTGTTTGTTTTGGTTTAGCATAACTGGCAGTGTCTTGTTCAAAGGCAGGAATACTGCCATGTCTTTTAAATAATATTAACTGTGATTAACTGTGGTTATTTCTTTATTATAAAGTACTGAAAGCACTACTGGACTGCCCACTGCACTTTCCAGTTGGTACAGATGAGTACTAGAGTGTAACATAGAAGTAATGTAATGAGATTCCTTTTGTGCAAGTAATAAGCAAAGTAATTCCGTTAAAGTTTGAGAGATTTAAAATAGATTGCTTTTTTCTTTGTAACTATAAAAGTGCATTTGTATAAGAGTCTATCATATGGTGTTAGAAATGACATATGTAAATCTATTTAACAACTAGACATGGCTGCATGCTTTCACTGTGCTAATGAGAAGCATGTACAGTACTGTGCGAAAGTCTTAGGAACCCAAGACACATTTTCAAAATCTATTTATTTGTGTAGTGTGTGTTTATTTGCTGAGAAAAGTGTTAATATTTTAATAAACAAGATTTATAGAATATTAAATAAAAATGAATATATATATATATATATATATCCATCCATCCATTTTCTAAGCCGCTTCTCCGTCAGTGTCGTGGGGGGTGCTGGAGCCTATCCCAGCAGTCATCGGGCAGAAGGCAGGATACACCCTGGACAGGTCGCCAGTCCATCACAGGGCAGACAGACAGACACAGACAGTCACTCACACATTCACACCTAGGGGCAATTTAGCATGTCCAATCAACCTGACTGCATGTCTTTGGGCTGTGGGAGGAAACCGGAGAACCCAGAGGAAACCCACGCAGACACGGCGAGAACATGCAAACTCCACACAGAGAGGACCCTGGTCACCTGGCTGGGGAATTGAACCCAGGCCCTCCTCGCTGTGAGGCGACAGCGCTACTCACCGTGCCGCCCTTATATATCTATATATCTATATATCTATATATATATATATATATATATGTATATATATATATATATATAAAATAAATAGTGATTTTCTGGATGTTAGTGTGTTTGTGTTTGTTTAACCGTTTTCAAACCTCTCCTCGAGGAAGCCCAGTATTATATGTAGTTAAAAAGCAGCTCCTGGTTTGGCCAATCAGTGCTTCAGTAAATTGTGCTCATGATGTAATTGAGAGTATTAATAAGTCTCTGTGGTGGCTGTGAAGGTGTCAAGGAAAAATATGGACCCAAGAAATTCTTGTTACTTTTTATTGTTTTTATTGTTACTTTTATTACCTCACTGCTGAGGTAAATTGTTTAAAAATTTGCTTAGATGCCTAAAACTTTCACACAGTACTGTTCACAGTTCTCTTACTTGTTAGCTACATTAGCCTTGTAACATAAGTGCAAAATGTAAAAAGCACCAAACATTCAGACATCAAACATTTGTGATCAACTACATTTGAGGTAAGAAGAAAATTGAGTAAATTAGAATTTTCACTAAAATATCACTGTAAAACTGCAGTGTATATTACTGTATGTTTAGCATCTATGGATATGGATGCAGCAGATACACAATAAATGAGTTTTTATTGAGACAGTGTTTCTGCTTCTTGCACTCAAACTCATGGCGTGTGTGGAAATTCTCCCTTTTGCTCTGACCACACATCATTCCACTCCCATCAGCGGCAGATTGACTCTCCACTCAACAGATATCTCTGTGCAAATTAGAGCTCAGTGCAGATTGCTTCAGCTTGACTGAGGCCTCGAGAAAGTGAGCGCTCGCAGGCGTACATGCATGCATGTGTGTGTGTCCGCTGATGTTCCCCAGCTTTCTCTCCTACTTGAAATGCTCTTCACACATCTGAAGTGTATATACGTGTGTGTGTGAGATAGCGAGACGGAGAGGCTCTTGCCTGTGACCCCGCGTTGTTGATCACGTTTTGTCTGAAACTCATCTGCTCTGGCCGGGCTCTGAAGAGGCCTGTGAGTGGCTCTGTCATTCATGGGGAGCCACTCGAACCCATGCGCCCTCAGCCTCCCCAAATCCCAATTAATGAGCAAAAAGCCTGAGAGGAGGTGCTTGACTCCAACAGACGCGCTTTAATTGTTCTCCTCCATCCCCCTGGAAACTGCTTCTTTCACATTCACTCGCTGATGGAGCTGTGCCTGTCTCTTCTCTCTGTGTGGCTCACTGGATGAAATACTCCATCAGCAGGATGCTTGCTGAAGAAATTAATTGTTCTTATAAGGCTTTTTTTTTTAAGTTGGGAATATCTTGTGGGCCTTTTTTAAAATCCTCTTTCTTTGTGCACTGTGCATACAGTCACTGTTATAGCAGAACCTGAGTCTCCAAAGTGGTAACTTTACAAGATACTGAAAAAATGAACACTAAACAGCCTGTATCTTACAATTTTCTTGCATTTTTTATTGTCCACCTGAGGTCTACTTGAGGTTTGTGTGGTTTTGTGCAGTAATATCTCTTTTTACATTGTCAGTTTCCAGTGTCCTTTTATCGCATAGTCCAACTGAACTGTCCTGAAATAAGAGTATTTTATACTGTTTACATATAATGTTCAATTCTAAGGGATAACAGAGATGTTGGAAAAAATGAAATTAGCACCCCCCCGCGACCCTGACGGAGAAGCGGATTGGAAAATGGATGGATGGATGGAAGTGGACATCAGATAAATAAAACACAAGAGAAAATGTAGGATATGTGCTGCTATTTAGTGACATGGATAAGTGACCTCTGTTCTGATTGGCTGCACTGTATTGCGCCTCATTCTAAAAGCAGTCTATGCTGAAACAGCTACTAGCCAGGGCTAAACTACTATAGGACAGGGGGGCAGATTTATGTATGTGTTAGTTTTTGTGACATCACAAAAGCAAAAAAAAACTTTTACTATTTTTGCAGCTTAATTTCCACATATATCCTGTCTAGACTGAAGAGTGAATGGTAAGTTTACCAGTGCTTACATGTTTACATACTACATCAAGACCCTTTATTCCAAAAAAGAGAGGAAGATTCCATAATCTGGGCTCTTTTTTATAATCATAGTTTATTCCAAGATATTTTGGTGTATTTATTGGTCCATTCATTATGAAATGTTCTTACAATGTAAAGGGAAGCTGAGAAATGAAGTTAAAAATAAAACATTTTGACACGGCACTGAAGATATAGATATTTTCATGCATTGTCCTTCACTGTTTCCATTAGTCATTGACAGTCATACAGCATTACATCAGTATTGGATGGTGTTCAACGTCTGCATTCTGCCTTCTTTTCGACACGCAGGCTGTTGTGTTTTTAACATATTGACATTCACTGGCGCAGCATGCATGTATCATGTTGATATTCAGTTCAATATTTTAGATCAATGAGGACTCAGTGTTACGCCCACTGACATTGATTCAACAGCCCTTTCCTGTTTGTGTTAACCCAGGTTAACAGTGATTATCAGAAAATTTGCGTATGCTATGCATAAATTGGATTTCACAGCCATGACCCAGTCTTCACAGGCCTGTCTTTTCTGATAACTGCATCTGGGTTCAGAGAAGTTGGTCTGGTGTGGAATGACCTGCTCTGAAATCTGATTTTCACCCCTTTTGCTGTTCAAGTGCTCAAAGACGTCACTGATAAGTACCATGTCTGCTGCTGGGACTTTAAAACATTGATAATGTCTATTGGTGCACAACAAAATCCTTCATCCTCAGTCTACCATTGAACTGATTTTCTTTGTAGTTCTCTTAAATGAGTTCTTTAATAAAGGCAGTGGTTCTAGATATTAGACAAACCATTTGAAGTGTTCATTCTGGACAAATTTAGAAATATAAGCATGCCATACCTGTGGTATATGTTTACGTGCCACCTGTAGCGGTGCTGCATAAGTGTTGAGTGAGATTTCCAAATTTAAAGACTAGGACACCCCTCTTCTGATGATATATCTTGAATATGGAAAGACTGCAGACTGTAACTACTTTGGGGTATTTTTTTAACGTGGCCTGTTTGAACTTTTTTCTCTTTAGCTAGTGAATGCAGAAGGAATACAGATAGCTAAAATACTAAGTAACAAATATAACCATTGCAACTGTCTTCAAATCATCATTACAGTGGAGAGAATGACAGAAACCCTTTCACTTGTCAGATGAGGAGAACAACAAGTTCAATCTAAAGTCAGCACGGTTGCTGGCTATCTAAATATCATACCTCAGTTTTCTCTGAAAGAGTAAAAATGAATCCCTGGCACAATTTTGCACTGAATAGAGATCAAATTGAAACAGTATTTATTAGGATTTTGTTTAAAACTGAAGAAGGATTTACATTGAGGCTAACTTACTTGCTATAGCTCAGTGGCTAGGCTAGCAGTGAGGATTGGCTGGCACCACAGGAATTACCAATGGTTGTTGTGTGGTGTAATGGGTATTGTATTGAGAGAACATTGATGAATTAAAACATGAAAGTGCTATAAAATCATGAATTCTGTTGAACGGATGAGGCTGAACATGTGCTTTGGACCCCTTCCCTGACAGGTTGAAGGTGATGATTGTGAGCATATTGAAAGAAAGTTTAATATATAGTATGATGTTGATTTTGCTTTTTGAAACCCAAACATTAAGCAGGAGCTTATTTTTTGACATTAATATGTAAAGATGTGTAAGATTGTGAAAATGGACAAAATGTCCGTTGTGGTGTAAAAAAATCCAACTTGAGTCCAAAAGGAGTTTTGCCAGTTTATTGGAAAAAAACGCTGGACAAAACAACTTTTATGATAATGAAGGAAATATGAAAAAATAGAAATCAACACAGAAAAATCATGCTAAATATGAAAAAGTTTAACAAAAGTGAATAAAAATGAAAAACAATAGGCTTGAGAGCCTTTAAGGCACCCATCACCCCAGTGAAGCAGAGTGTGGACTCGGGTTCACTCTTTCTCCCATCTCCCAAGACAATGAGTTCCTGATTATCTCTCCAAGTCCCAACTCTCTGTGCTCCTGCTCGAACCACCTCTTAAGGTTTTACCAAAAGAATTTGTAACAACCCTGCATATCTGAAGTGACCTTCTTCATCCAATCAGCATTAGCCAGAGAGACAAGCATTCATTGTCAGGGCCTACAGAGATGAATGACCCAACTGCACACTTAGGAAACATACATTGTAATATACCTAAGAACATTGCAATACCTGATTTTTATACTACCTAAAGCTAAAGATGAAGTGTAATCAATTGAGGTGAAAGGTGTGTGTCTGTATGTGTGTGTGTGTGTGTGTGTGTGTGTGTGTGTGTGTGTGTGTTTGTGTGTGTGTGTGTATGATGTGCAGACTTAATGGATGTATGTGTGTGTGTGTTGTGATGTACAGCCTTAATGTAGCTTAAAGTTGTATGTGACATCTTCAAAGATAGCCTGTGTGTGTGTGTGTGTATGTGTCTGGGTGTCTATGTGACTGTGTGTATGTGGGTGTGTGGGTGTGTGTGTGTGTGTGTGTGTGTGTGTGTGTGTGTGTGTGTGTGTGTGTGTGTGTGTGTGTGTGTGTGTGTGTGTGTGTGTGTGTGAGTTGGAGTAGAGCCTGACTCTGATAGCTCCCTTGAGCCCAACCTTGACACAGATAAGCTCTAGGCACAAAAGAACATCTCCACACTAACATATATTTCTGGTTCTTTTAAAAGACCATTAAATAACCTATAGTTGGAAAAGCAAGATCCCCAAAAAATACATATAGTTTGGTGGTCAAGATCCCCAGATGGCTTACAGATGATGTTGATGATGTGGTCTTTCAGTTTTGACTAAAATTCTTACACAATGCAGCTTTAAGTGATTATTTTTTCATCACTGTACAAAGAAAAACATGTATCTGAATTTTTTATTGGTTTATAGGTTGTATCATTAGAGCACAGTGGCTGTCCTTTACATTGTGTAAATATTTAATGATGAATGGACCAATAGAAAATGCTCCAAAATTATTTGGAATAAAATGTCTTCATATTGACTTACACTGAAAGTAAAGAATGTTTTTGTCCTCTACTATAAGGTCAGCATTTTGGACATACATGTTTTTCTTTGGACTGCAACAATAGGTACCATTCTGATATGTTACATTTACTTCCAAGAGGTAATAATGGTCATTAGTGTAAATACTACTACTACTACTACTACTACTACTACTACTAATAATAATAATAATAATAATTGTTGTTGTTGTTGATGTTGTTGCTGGTAGTGTTGGTGTTGTGTGTAATCTCTAGTAATATTCATGATAATTGGTTATAATATTTTTATTTAATAAACATTTTAAAATGGCTTTTAGTACAACATATAAAACCCTTTTATGTCTAAAACTGCTGTCCAATGTCTAATGAGAGCAAGTACTAGAGAGAGAGAGAGAGAGAGAGAGAGAGAGAGAGAGAGAGAGAGATTTCACGCACTTTAGATTCTGGATTGACAGTGACACACATTCCAGACCTGCCGACCAGGCCTCTGTCGCTGTGCCATTAGAGCTGATGCATGCTGGGAAAGTGCCGCCCCACTCACAGGGAGCATTAATGGGGGCTTTAAAAGTGAAGGTTAAAAGCAGCCCATCTTGCTTAGATCAATTCTTCATTGTGCAAGAGCAGCATCAGTGCCATGACTTTTTCTCCTTGTTAACATAATGCAAGCTTTAAAAAGTAACAGAAAGGATTTTTCTGCATAAATAATGCAAATGGAAGGAACTCACTAATAGCAACAGGTTATGGCCAAGTCATCACTTTTTAGAGCTGTCTGCAGACTGAAGCTATACACAGCCCTAAAAGCCCTTTCCAGACAGAGAGAGAGAAGACAAGAGAAAAGAGGAGAGTCCCAGTGTCCTCTGTGCAGAAAGACAGTGCTTTAGACGTTCAGGACTAAATCACAGTTTAACTTGTTGAGTAGTGAATTACTTCAATACACCATGTCAGTAATCTGATTTCATCATATTTGGAGTAGAGGATAAAGAGCAACCTACTGAAGTGGCTGTTTTGCTACATTATGAAGACATCAAAAGGGGTCCTACTCACAGTGAAAGGGCATTATTCGTGGTCACTCAGGATCACCCCCTTGTGGTTAGACTGTGGGAGGTGTTTTTCACTGGGTTGATTTTGTCCCAGAGAGATTAGCTTTTTTGATAACATCAATTTTCCTCACTAACTTCTCTTCAAGGGCCAGTTTCAGGAGTGTGGATAAAGACTAGTTATGTACTAAACTGCAGGCTTAATCTGGCTCTGAGAAACTGGCCTGAAATGTAGAAACTGATTTGTTGTTTTGTACACTCTTAAAAAAGACCCATTTGCACCCTTCGTTTATTTAATTTCCAGTCAGTACATGTTATTCATTTTCCATGACATAGTTCTTAGGAGATTAAATCAGTCTGCTTGCAAGAAGAAGGTTGTAGAAATTGCAAAAAATTGAGTTCATAAAGTTCTTAAAACATAGAGAAAATGGGACTCCTAACAGCAGTGCAAGCCCTGGTAGATCATCAAAACTGTCCTCATGAGATAAACAGTACAGCTTTTTTTTTGAGATACAGGAGAAAATCCAGCTCCTTTCTTGTTTAACATCTGAAAAAATCCACAGCTGTTTCTGTACATCCTTGCACTGTGAGAAGCCCTTACTGAGAGTAGGTACAAAAAAGAACAAACAAGCTGTTGGTGTTCTTTGATCAATGGACTGACCCTCCCAGACTCCAGACCTCAACATCACTGAATGTGTTTGGGATTATTTGGATTGTGAGAAGCAGAAAGTGAAACCAACTGCTAAGACTGAACTTGGAAAATGTGTGGAAAATGTTGATGGAATAGTTGTGAGAGTGTTCTATAAAGATTACAAAAAAAATCCTCACTTTAAGCTTAGCTGAAAATCCTAGCATTCCAGTTGAACTAATTCTTTATTTATCTGAGGAATTGTGGCCTTGGCCTTGCTGAACGTCCCACTGACCAGCTTATCAGTGATGGGGCTTGCCAGCATGGCTACACATCTCTCTAAAAGGCTTGGATGGCCTCCATCACTTCACAGCCAATCACGCGATGGAGCCCATCATTTTTAATAAGTCTTATCAGCTGAGGTTAAGCACTCTTTAATGTCACTGTAGTACACAAGGCGGACACGATGGAAGTGTGGAGGAAGCAACAAATCAGCCCCTATCAGTATCAGTACTAACCCTTACTGCCACCCCCCCACTCTGCCCACCCACCCTTTAGGTCCCTTTTATTTTATAGCCTGATTACTTATTTAATCGTCAAACTAAACGGTCGACGACTTGTATACTAATCTAATTGTTAGCAGCAGCCTGAAATATTTGTCCAGCATTTATCATTGTGTTCAAGGCATTATGGAAGGACACTCTTGAATGTCATGAAGGTGGATATAGCAAGAGCTTGTGTGTGTGTGTGTTATTATTGTGAGGGTGGTCAGCAGCCTCTGAGTGAGGGAGATGGACCTTGGGCAGTTCTCCAGCCTTTTGATAAGAGGACTAGAGGTTGATAACAGGGTAGCAGCACTCAATAAAGTCAACAACAAGGCAGGAAGGTGGTGGTGGGGGGGTTCTCCCAAGCCGAGGAGGATAATCCTAGCAGCTCCCATTTAGAGCCACATTAACATGCTAATGTAGCGAGAGCTGTTTGTTAGCATGGGGACGGGGGTGTGAAGTGAATAATCCACATACACATTTACATTCGCTTAAGATTCTCTGAAGTCAGGGGAAAAAAGCTACCTTATCACCTTTTAACGATTGAGTTATTAATTTTGTTCAGGAGGCAGCCATAAATCTCGTTCTTAGCCATGTCTTTTCTTCCGTATGGCTCGTGTTTGCGCACGTGGGTAGGTATCCTCATTCCAACACACTTCATCATTTTTAATAAGCCTTATCAGTGGAGCCCAGACAGAGGCCTAGATCCTCCTCTTTTCCGATCCTGCCTCCTCCGAGGCTTGCAATTGTCTTACTTGTACTGGAAGAGCCTAGTTAACAAGTGTTTTGTTAGGCCTATGCAGTACAATGGCTTCTTGTCTTGGGTCATTGAGTTTAGGAGCCTTTGTATTACTTCTATTTTTGCTTCCCTAAAAGCACGGCCCTCACGTCTTAGGACTGAAACTGGAAGAGGACAATGCTGTCATAGAGAATGCCACGCTTCTAGACCACTGAATGCTTGGTTACATTGAAACTTGCCGGAGCTTTGTTCTCTTTTTAAGCATGTTTTTCCCTGCAGATGTGGTCTCAGGATGCACATCCTAGAAAAATGACACGCTGACCTTTGCCACTGTCACTTCCTGATGATTCTTAGAATGCTCCTTCACTTTTGTTATTTCACTCCAAGACAATAACTACTTCCATTTTCCTCAGTTCAGAAGCCAGAGCACTCCCCACAGTGCCTCTCTGCTTTTTTGCCCGCTGGCCTTTGGGACTCGGCCGTAATTCTTGTTCCCTTGGAAACGGAGCCCAGGGCCAGGGAGGCCGTAGAGCTTCGGTGACCTGAACAACAAAAGAGTGTTGACCTTTTTCCCCTGCCGCTAAAAAGCCGCGGCAGAATCCACAGCTCTCATTTTGTCTCAGCATGGCGTGTTGCAACCGCAAAACACTCTTGACTGGAATAGGTGAGGTTGGTTTTGCTTTTCAATGCACCACCTTCTCACTGCAGTGAGGCATTCGATTTGAATGTGTACATTATTTCCAACCTGGACAAAATGACACATGGGCACAGCTATTGATAAAGACTAAGTAAACTTGTGGACAAAATTGTATCAATGTAAAATATTGTTGTTGCTATGCTTTTGCACTATTTGAAAATGACAACTGCTCTTTACATTGTGGATTTATGACAAATGGGGCAATAGAAGTGGTCCAAAATTACTCATGAAATATAAGCATGTAGAAATGATGTACATGTTTGAACAAAGTAAATACAGTGAACCAGTTGTTCAATGTAAAACAGACATCTAATATCGTATTTACATTAGCAGTTCCTGTATCAAGGCGTAAGTTTCACAAATCAGAAAACTACAGGGGTAAATAACACCACTGTGCACACTTCTTGCCCTCCCCATCCTGACAGGAAAAGTTTGAAGATAACAAAATTTGATTGGGTTTACATTCATACTAGAGGTGAAATGTTCTCTCTGATCTGCCCTAAATCAGCTAATATATATATATATATATATATATATATATATATATATATATGTTTCATACATAATGTGAAAAGTATCTAGCACAGGGTGGTTTTAACACTCAGTATAAGTTAGCTGACCAAGAATAATAGGCCAACTCATATTCTTACATTACCATTCAAGTAAGATCAACATTGGCTTCAGAATGTTAATAAACGTTTTATAGATGCTTTTTTCCCTATTAAAGGGGAATTCCATCTATTTTCAAAGAATCCAATGCCTCTAAAAGCTCCCTCATGGACAGATATTACATGGTAATGAATTCAGAGCTTGATTCTGTATCACTGTTTTACAATCGATTTGAGACAGAGCTTTGGCATATAATGTACTGTAGAGGGGTGCATACAGGCTGTTGTAAAGCAAAATAGTCCACAGAGGAAACTTTTTTTTTTCTTAATTCTAAAATTTTCGACTATTTGACAATTATCAACATCATATATGAAACTCAGAAGATACATATAGGTTCACTGGTTGTTTTGGATAGTAAATGAAATGGCTATGTTTGCATTGCAGACATCACATGCTCTGTTTCCATCACCATCAGTGTGATAAAAATCTAGGCTCTTTTTGCATCAAACCACTCTGAACAACTTTTTGTTTTTTGTTTTGAAGTTTTGAATAATCTGTGCACTTAACCTAGTAGGACCAATTGTAATAACAGAACTCTCAGAACAATTGTTCATTTCTGAATAGATTTCTACACTATTGCTGTTTGTAACAGAAACATAAGGGCATCTTATATAAACATTTGAAAAGAACAGCACAAACAACCAGTCCGCTTTAGAGAGTGAGACAAAAAAGTGTTACAACCCTCCCCCATGTTCCCCATAAAACAGAAGCATAATATCTTCACAATAGATAGTCTTTCCCTCGCCATTGTCATATTGTAGTAGGCCGTGGCTCAGTAAGGGCTGTGAGATCGCTAACCGGCTCCACTGTGTGTGCTAATGAGCCTCTTAGGATGGAACTGAAGCTGCTTCTGTTAGTTGTGTGTCTCACTGACACCTTACTCTCACCAGGGTATTCCTATTGGGTGAGCTGTTACCATGACAACATAGGGAGGGGCACAGTGACAGGCTCATCTGTCATTCACACGCAATAGTAAGACTAAGGTGTTCACAATTGCATTTGTTAGGCAGGTGTGAGTGTGTGTGCTTGCGCACATCTTTGCTGAAAGGCCAGCAGTCACACATTAACCATCACACCCTTTTGTGCCGCCCTGACACTTCGGAATTACCCCCAAGGGACAATTTGGCCAGCAGGGCCACTTTGAAGTGTTTACGACGGGCAAGACAAATTCAGGTAAGCCGAGAAGACAAGGGACCAATGTGACCAATCAAAAGAAAAGACGACAAAAGAGAGGTGGGGGGAAAAATTAGCACCACAGAAGCACATGCTCTACTCAGAGTTTCAATGGTGGAAAGGCACTTGTAGAGAAAGGAGTTGTGAAAAGCTTTTTAAAGACCTATTGTATGGGTGGAGATGAGTGCTATTGTAAGAGCTGCTGTAAAGTATACAGACTTTTGGAGAGTATGAGTATGCACGAGTGTCTGTGTGTAGGTGTGTAGGTGTGGACTGAGAGTGTGTCAGCTCCATAGCACCATCATACCCCCCTCTCCCCCTTTGCCAGGTGATAGCAGCGCTTGGCATTGTGAGTGCTGAAGAGGTGCTCCACTATCCCAGCCCCATGCTTTCACACTCAGCATGGAGCACCAGGCCACTTTGTTGACCCGCTTTTAAAGCCCTACCACTTGTGTCTCAATCACCAAAAATAACACTACCTTTCTAAAGAGCTCTGGACACTCTCTCCCTCCCTCTCCCTCTCTCTCTCTCTAAAAACAGCCTGGACAAATGAATTCCACACACCAGATATATGATAATACTTTAACCCTCAAAAGCCTAAATGTGTCACTTTTGTTGCCATACTCTTCAAATGTAATTAAGTAATTACATGTTTAATTATGCCAGCTGAATATTGTGTCAGTGGGATTGATAGGATTAATGGGAGGAACAGGATTACTTTACTCATTACTTCTTGATAAAAAAAAATTTTCATTCATTACTTTACCTCTATGTTAGTCTCTAAAATCTGTATACTGGAAAGCATAATGGTCATTTCACTTCATTTAGAAACAAATAGCCAATCACTTTAAACATCATTTAAAAGGCATTTCACTGTCCCAGCCATAGAACAAGACACAGCCAGTTATAGATCTCTCAAGTCTACTGTAATTCATTAATTGACAGAATGTGCATATTAGAAATTCCGAGTCTAGGCTGACTTCTGTGGGACAAAAATGAATGGGATTTTTAAAAATTTGCTGCCCTGTGGTAAACAAAGTGATTCCAAACCCAACTATGTAATTTTTTTCTGAATGTCACTGGATCCTCTCAATGGTGATGTGGTTAAGGAGTCAAAATGTGAACTTTGCTACAAGTGTGCTAACACTTTTGTGCACTGAATAGACTGACAGCCTCAGTGAAATACACTAAAAGTGAGCTAGTTAATCCCTTAAATAGCCAGGCCCCACTGACAGGCCCAAAGTTTTACTACATACTTCTATAAACTAACTAAGCTAGTTTGCATTCTAGCCCACATGATTACTGAAAAATAAGGCTTAGTAGGTTATAAACCTGGGATTTTAAGGGGTTACGTGACTTTGGTAGTGGTAGAGTACAAAGGAGTAGCTGGTGTTACAGCGTTAGTAATTGATATACTCTCATGTGACATCATTTCAAAGCTCAGGAGTGGTAGCTATCAGCGTGGACAAAGCATTGTTCACATTGTGACTCCTTAACAACCTTGTAATTCAAGGCTTTTATTATTTCTGTAACTCCAGTGTGAATACTGGAGTTGAAGGTAACACACCCTGCTACTTAACACTGACATAATCATGCCATAAACATGTCATGGCAGTAGTCATATACTATCATGTTTCATCATGAAACATAATGTCCAGTGAAATAATGATGTCATACTACCATGATTGGTAAGTGTCAAGACAGATGTCGTAATGTTTGATGGCTTGAGGTCTAACTAGAGTACATTTATCAAAAATCAGCATGTGACGTGCTGTAAGCTGTCATGACATCAAAGATTATGGCATCTGTCATGACATCTACCAGTAATAGTGACATGACGCAGTTATATTACTTAACATCTGTCAACTCATAACATCTACCATGAAATGTTTATGGCATTGTTATGTCAACATTATAAAGCAGTTCATGTAATATGTTACCAAATTGAAACTGTGATGCATTACATGAAAAATCAATTGACTGTAATTCCTTACCTTATACCATGTTATCTAAACACTTCAAGATGATTTTTCATTTCATAATATTAAAATCATAACAGAATATACTTTTATCTACTTACAAACACAAATTGTTATGCTTGTGTTGTTGTGCTGTGGTCTTGATCCAGTGAGATTTATTCTACACCTTTCCTATCTCTAATATTAGAAAGTGACATTTTTTAGACTTAGTTTATGGAAATGTACAGGCAGAACTTACAGGATGGAGCCAGACAAAGTTTTGCAATTGTGTTACTGAAGTGACTCAAACATTATTGCAATCCAACTGAACTGTCCATTCTACTCTTTCAGAGAGTTGAAGCTATTCAGTATGAGGATGCAGCTGTCTCTTTCTATACGAATAGGAACCAATAGATAAACTGTATTTTTCAAGGATTCCTGACCATAGTTGGCACAGCGCCCAGCTGGGATTCAATCATATGCTATAAAAAAAGATGCCAAAACAGTTTTTTGGAATAATGCCATTCTGTAAAGGACCATGTTTGTAAATGAGACGTCTGAGTGTTTTTATACTTTGAAGAACCTGTATGTAATGTAAAAGCCAAGAACCATCTAGAAATCTTCATTTTTAAAGGAGAATGCCACTAACTTTTTAAAATGTCTGCAGAATTCAAACTCACAAAAATCCACAATAAATGGATAGATGCAAATATGCATAGATTTCCATCAGTTCTAAGTACATTATGTGAGTAAGCCACAAAGATCTACTTTGAAATTCTTATACATCAGTGGTTGGATATGCTGTCACAGTGTGCATCCCCACTTTACACATACTAGTTATCACTAAATTTACCATGATCCCCTGAAAAAGGCTTGTTTTGTACACTATAATAAATGGGTATTAGCATGCAGATTGCAGTTATAGCCTATGTGATTGGCTTTGTGCTCATGGCTTACACTAGAGGCTCCAACTGGCTATGAACAAGTACCAGGCCATGGGTCATTTGATACTGGGCAGGAAAAATGCAGCAGAGAGCAGCCCTCGAATACATTATGTTAATGTACTTAATTTATTATTAATATTATTATTTATTTCATTATTATTGTTGCTATAATAGTGTTTGTATTTTGGACTTCATTCTTGTTATTACACCTAAATAAACACATTATACATATTTTATAAAAATATTTGCTCACATCTCTGCATGGCCTCATATGTGTGTGTAGGTTGCCACTAGCTGCTTTCTGTTGACCGCCAGCAAAAGTGAAGTCATGAATGAAGAAATAACAACATTAACAAGCTATTTATTGGGGTCAGAAAACAATCCATCAAAGACAAGAATAAAGACAATATTAGTATAAAAAGCTTTCTTGGGATACTATTTTGACATATAACATCATGCATGTATCCCTCCACTATGAATGGCTTAAAAAAAGTTTAAAAGTTAATATATGTGAATGAGCACTGAAGTAGGATTGCTATAAAAGTTCTCTCCGCATTAGATCTATTAAGTACTTTATTCACTTTACGAGAGGACAGAGGTCAGATCTTGAAAAAATGTAGATTTAATCTTAGCCAGAGGGAAAATCAAACTCATAGTCACAACACAGTCCAGGAAGTCAAAACATGGATCAATCAAGACAGGCGACAGTATCGAAAGGACAAGGCAAAAGCTCAAGAAACGTGAAGGCAAGGCAGGGGTACACAAGGATACAATACTTCGCAACCAACTTACTAAAAGCCCAGCCTTAAATATTATTTCCTAACAGTCATATGACATAGTTCACAGGTGTTCCACGTTAGTATTCTGCCGACTGTGAACACTGATAGGAGGATTGAACTGATTCCCTGGTTACGTGTGTTCCCTGTGACTCCTGGGAAATGGAGGACTGCGTGACAATTCATTCTAACTTTTCCCCCCAGTTCTAAGCACCCTCCTTAAAAAACCCTCAAGGAGGCTACTTAAGTGAATTAGTCTTTGACAAATTACTTGGTCTTGGTAAATGTGTATTTGACCTGTCTCTGAACCTCACAGTGGACACAACTATTGATTCCTCAGTCAACATGGGAAAGAGCTTAGTTAGGTGCTGTTGCCAAGTTTTCCCGGGACTTCTAGCGTTCTCTTCCTTCTGCAGCTTACTCGTGGAGATAGGCTGAGATAGACAGCTGTGTTTTTTAAAACAGAATACACCCACGCGCATGGACACACAAACATAACAAGGACTGGCTGTGATAGGCAATGCTGTTCTCAACAGGCTTATGCTCCACAGGTTCCTGTGAGGAGTTTTGTGTGCCTTTATTGTGGGATTAGAGCAAATCCATCAGAGCCGATAGGATTGGGAGGGGAATCCCTGAAGAGACGGGTCTTTCTTTCCCCATCATCACTGGCAGCTCCCCAATCGCAGTGTCGGATTAACAGACACAGATCCACCAGTACGGAGTCCCTTTTATATGGATATATCATCCGAGTGTACAGCAGCTTCTCATGTATGCTAAAGCTTCTGCTGTTGAGTGAGTTAGTGAGTTAGCGTCGACAATGTCACTGCTTCTGTTCTCAAGATATAGTTACGTGGCTGTTGATGGAGAATTAGAATTTCAGAGTGCCTACTGGCTCTTGCCCCCCCCCCCCCCCCCCTCTCTCTCTCTCTCTCTCTCTCTCTCTCTCCCTCTCTCTCTCCCTCTCTCTCTCTCTCTCTCTCTCTCTCTCTCTCTCCCTCTCTCTCTCCCTCTCTCTCTCTCTCTCTCTCTCTCTCCCTCTCTCTCTCTCTATTTCTCTCTCTCTCTCTCCCCTTCTCCCTCTCTCTCTACATTTAGAGAACAACAGGGCCTACAGCCAAAGCTTCCATCTTTCTCTCCGGCCCTTGTTTTTTCAGGGTTTTTTTCTCTTTTCTCCTCCTCTTTGCATTTTGGCGACAGTGCTCATGTCTGCATTTGTCCCTTTTGATAAGGCCTTTCATCCTGTTTGCATTGATTGCTGCTTGACGAGTCGCCCCTGATATGCGCCGGCCCATTCAGAGGGCCCCTGGGCGGCGCACACTGGAGCTATTGTGGACAGGAATGTGTCTCTTTTCAGAAGCTGGAGCCCACGAATGAAAGCATGTCAATAATCCTGAGACACTGGCGCTGCACAATGCAGGCATGCCACGCAGAGTCAGGCCGGCTTTTTCTGCTCCACTACCGGGCAAATCAGGCAGAGAGAGAGAGAGAGAGAGAGAGAGAGAGAGAGAGAGAGAGAGAGAGACAGAGAGAGAGAGAGGGAAAACATTTCTCCCATGCTGAGGATAATCCTACCAGCTATCATTTAGAACCACATTAGCATGCAAACATACTGAGAGCTGTTTGTTAGAACTGGTATGTGAATAAGTCACAAAGATTTGCTGAAGATTCTCATAAATCGGTCGTTGGATATGCAGTCACAGTGTGCATCCTCACTTTACACATACTAGTTATCTCTAAATCGCCAATTTACTGTGATCCCCTGAAAAAGGCCTGCCTTTTGTACTCTACAATGACTGGGTATTAGCATGTAGGTGGCAGTTGTAGCCTATGTAATTGGCTTTGTGCTTGGGTTTCACACCAGAGGTTCCTGAACAGTACTGTGGACCAGTACAAAGCCATGTGGACCAGTCCCAGGTGTCACTTGATACCAGGCAGGAAAAATGCAGCAGGGAGCAGGGAGGAGTTCTGAAATCCACTTTTTAAATATTATTTAATATTATAAAATTATTTAATAAATGATATTAAATAATATTATTTGATTGATTATTGTTGTTATAATACTAGTTAGCTATTAACATTTTAATAGACTTTATTTATGTATCTGCTGACATCACTTCTCTGTATGGCCTCATGTGTGCATGTAGTTTGCAACTAGCTGCTTTCTGTTGATGGCTAGAGTAAGCGATGTCAAAAATGAAGAAACAACAAGGTAAACAAATGTATTTACTGGTGTCAGTAAACAACCTATCAAATACAAAGAATGAAAACAATATTGGTATGAAATGAAAGCATAATTTAATCAAAAATAAGACAACAGCTACATAAAATATAGATTCTTTAACACTGGAGTTGCAAATGCACCAAAACCATTGTGTGTAGTATGGCATAGGGCATGCATAAACTGCATGACTAGAAATACTACATAACATAAAAACCAGGTACTGTGTAGGTTTCAAGAGCTCTCTGATAGGAAAATGCCATTTGTCTGACATGCAAAACAACCAATAACAAAACAGCTTAGTGCAACATATGTGCAAGAAAAACAATCTCATGCTGGGTAAAGTGGAGTAACCAACACAAAGATATCTCATTTGCTACCTATGGTTTCTAACACAATTCAAGAATAATGTTTTAACATGAGATTTTATAAATGTTTCCTGATTCAGTGATTAGGCCTACACCTCAGGTGGCGTATTGGTGTGAAGAGATGCAATGGCTTGCTGCTAGCATTTAGTTTCTTAACATTCGCCATTGGACTGATAAAGCCAGAGCCCAGAAGTGCTGATAGTCATACATTTTCTGTGTGAGAGACAGTATTTTTAGAGTAGTGGTGATTTTAGCATGCAGCTTACATTAGACAGTAAGTGTACATCTGAGCGTGTGAGGCTGAAACTTACTGAAATACAACAAAACCTCTTCTGTAATGCAATTTGCTGGCAAGCAAAATACTTTCCAAAGATGTCCAGATTGTTGTTTTTAATATGGTAGTGATAAATAGTTGACTACTGTTTTGAATGGCTAGTCAACTCGTAAAAATGAATAGCCGTACAACTGGAAGTGTGACAAGAGAAGCTAACAAATGAGGCTATGAACCTTATTTCACTACTTGGATACAAAAGATTCCTCAATAAAGCCTAAACATGGGCTAATCACCTGCTTCTGCATGAAAATATGTGGGCTGTAGTTCAGTCCATGCTGTTAAAAAAATTGGAATCTCTTGGCTTTCATTATAATTGTAGAAGGAGGTGGGTAACTGATCCAAGGTCTGCCCACAAATGCATTTCCTCCACAGATGCTGTTGCCTAGCTTTAGGCTTCATAATGTTAGCAAAAATCCCGTTCAACCTAATGAGGCACTGTAGCACATAACTCAAAACACCTAAATTTAGAGTGTATTATTACTTGCACAAACTTATTATGTATGCAAATAACAGGCCATACCATTACAACAGATTGAGTGCAATTCCGTTTGTCGTGTAACTGCGCTAAGGCTTGTTGAACTTCGCAACAAATGCTTTGAAAGAACGTTTGTGGGAGGAGCACAGACAGGTCAATTGGAAAAGCAGTAAGGCCAAATGGCAGCCGTGCATTCAGCTGCTGCTGTGGCAGTCAGAACGAACGAGAGCTGGGTTTGTTTTGACACTGGGCTATGTGTTGCTGTGGGAATGGTGAAGTGAGCCGGTTTGCAGAAGGCATAGAGACAGAGGAGCTGTCCCATCATTTTTCACTGAAAAATTAAAACCACCTCTGCAAACAGGCACCAGCGTGTGCGCGTGTGCTTACGGCCACATGGTGGAAGTTTCACAGCATCTGGGGTTACTGTGTAAATAAACAGTGCAGGGGTCTCCATTACACACACACACACTCACACACAGGAGTGTCCTGGTTTCCTTTTGTTTTCTCTAATAGCACTTTCTATTGAGGGGAATAAAAGGTTGTCCAGAAGAGATTAAGAAGCCAGTCCTCCCCCCACACACTCTCTTCCTCGCTCTCTTTCTTTCTGTCTGTCACACTCACACACACAATAAAGCAGCCTGTAAACTTTGAGCTGTAATCATATGAATGTCCTTTCATTCAGTAAATCTTGTCTAGTATGGACAGATGTCTGTACTGGACTCTTCTGATATAAACAGTAACCAGTAGCATAACTATGATATTATGGGCACTGGCGCTCCTCCCACTATCATTGCTAACCCTAATGTTAAAGTTAGACTGCCAATTTAAGATTTTAAAACTACAAGCAATGAATATATCATGCTGCAGATTAAGGATCTGATTAAAACCAGTTACTATGGAGGAGATGCATTATGAATAAAAGTTCAATAGGCAGCAGGGCTGTCTGTGTTGATGGTGAGGTATGTTGTTAGGAAATTAGATATAGTTAGTATCAATATATAAAGATTTTAGGGGACTGGACATCACAGGCCCTCCTGTGACATTTGCACAACCGCCGCCCTAGTAATGGTAGTAGTAATAGTAGTTATGCCACTAGCAGCAACACTCCTGTTTGAGAACCGCAAACTTTGATGTCAAACCTGCCTTGTTTTATTTGGGTAGAACATTTTAGATGCTCTGTAGATACTTATTTACTTTCAGGTTACATTCAACTAAGTATCGACTAAATTGACCATAATTGACCAAATAACCAAACTCTAAAACTGGTTCTAATCCTAACCTTTCCTTAACCTCAACCCTCAAACCTAAGCCCAACCCTCTCCATGGTCGTAGCCCTAACCCTGGCCCAAATCCTAATCTTAACCCCACCAATGTACAGAATTAACTGTTAACAATTTGAACATCTGTACATGATCCATAGGCGACTATAGTGGACTGTCCAGATAAAGTGAGACCTTTTCATTTTCTTTAATTCCTTAACACTTTCTCATGTCCATGTTGGATTATGTCCAAACTGGATTTTGAAATGCAGATTAAATGCACTAACCAGTCCTGTTTGCTTTGTATACAGTGTGTTATTTCAGATATTCAGTTTGTATAATGCTTCTCCACAAAGCTTAGCTTGACTGAACGTACTAACACTTAAAAGAACAAACTTTCCAAAAATTGACTGCACGTGTGAAATATATGTTTCTTAAATATCATATAGCACCTCCCGGCTTCCATGGGACATAGAACAAGCATTGCTGCAGAGTTCAGTGAATCTAGCACCACAATATATAAGCACAATTTTCTTCTTATGGTGGACCTGATAAAGTACCATATGCATGTAATCTGATAGCTCACCTGGGACTATTTAATCCCTGTGTGCTCGTGTGAATGTAAGTGATGTGTGTATGTACATCATTATTACAGTTGAGCGTGTGGCTGAAGTGAAGCTAGCATGACTAGAATACTACACTCTTAAAAAGATTGTCCTTCAAGGGTTCTTTAGTAAAGAAAAAGGTTCTATAGCACCAAAAATGTTTCTTCTGTTGTCACGATATCAAGAATCTATTTTGGCTCTATATAGAACCATATATAACACTTTCTCTGTCAATCTGAGGAACCCTTTCATAATGCTAAGAACCCTTTAATCATGTAAAGGATTCTTTGATTGCTCATGGTTCTATATAGAACCATTTTCTGCACTAAAGAACCCTTGAAGGACCATCTTTTTGATTGTGTAGCTATTGAGCTAATAGGTAAATAAAGATTTTATGCTATAATTTACCAGTAAATCAGTCAAAAACCTCATTCATAACTGATACAATATCCAGAGGATGTGATGTCACTGGGCTGTGTCTATGCTTGTGGTTGTACAAGACCATGGATCTGGCACTGGATGCAGTTGTATACCCCAACAAAGTATTTAGGAGGTAAATGCATGATCGCTTCATTTAGAAGCATGCACTTCCCGAAAAAAACATCAAAATTAATAAAAGTTTTTAGAAAAAAGCTGAATTTTCCTTCAAGTTCCACAGTTACATTCCAGCACCTTTGCATTCTGACCACCAAATAACCGAGATCTTTAGCATGTAACACTTGGTAACTCATGATGACCACATGTTAGACTGTGCTTGCACCACCACCCCCTCCTTCACCTCAGGTCTCAACTCTGCCTCTTACGTTTATCTCTCTGAGCCAGTCCAAAGTTTACGATTAATCAGCTAGTGGGCTTACCTTTCTCTCCGCTTGCTTAGACAAGTGAACTCACAGTCGCTGAGCGCATAAACATTTAAAAGGTATCTGCTCAAACGGAGCTGTCTGCAAATGTTCTAAAATTAAAGAAAAGTTGAGTTTTTTTTTTTTTTTTGAGACCACTCAGTGAACTAGCAAAGAACGGTCAAACTCAACTCCTCATTTTTAAAAGTTGTGTGTTTTAAAGAAGCGTAGGCAACTGTGTAGGTGGCAAAAACAACAACAATATTGTTTGCCTTGACTGCAGCAATGACTAGGAAGAAAGCAGACTAATATTAATATTCGCAGCAATAAACGAGCCATGAAGAGGGGCAGCCGTCTTCCCATCAATCGCTCAGTCATAAATAACTAGTTATAACTGCATCACATGCAAGACTGATGAATTCCTCTGACACTCGCTAGCTATTATTGGCAAGATGCATTTACAGCTAGCTGCGGTTAGCTAGCAGGGCAGGTAGCAGCTAAGCATGGCAATCTGGCTAAACTAGGCCTGCCTGGGCTTGTTTTTGTGGGTATATAATGTTCCTCTCTTTCAAGTTATTCTTCACTTTTCATGTATTTCATCACCACTGACTTTACACACATCATGAGGGTGATAAAATAAGTGTCTTTAATAGGTCAGTTGTAGATTATGGTGTTCAAATGTCTTACTTCCCTGTTGTGTGTTGTTGGTATAGATGTCAGGTATTGAGTGTCTTTGTATAGACATCAACACTGTTCTATGTATGTCTTCTGGCAGTATCTTAGCTTAGAGGTGTCTTTACGCTGTAGCCTTATTTCGGTGTCCATGGACATCCTGTCTGATGCATAAGAGTGTCTGCTAAATGAAAATACGGAAATTAACAGGTCACAGAAAAATCAAATGTGCGCAATTATCCCCTTCATTTACTCCCAACACGGTTGATCAGCCAACACATGTTTGGTGTCTGACGTTCTGAGTTCTTTAGTTTTACACCGGAGCTATAAGGCTAACATTGCTAGTAAGTAATAATGCCATCCAAAAGATTTTTGTACTGTAGCCCTTTAATATTAGCGTTGTAGCTCTAGTACAAACAATAATAATAATAGTAGTACTAGTAGTAGTAGTAGTAGTACCAATAGTAGTAGCAGCACTAGTAGTAGCAGTAGTAGTAGTAGCAGCACTAGTAGTAGCAGCACTAGTACTAGTAGTAGTAGCAGTAGTAGTAGTAGTAGCACTACTAGTAGTAGTAGTAGTAGCAGTAGTAGTAGTAGCAGCACTAGTAGTAGCAGCACTAGTACTAGTAGTAGTAGCAGTAGTAGTAGTAGTAGCACTACTAGTAGTAGTAGCAGTAGTAGTAGTAGCAGCACTAGTAGTAGCAGCACTAGTACTAGTAGTAGTAGCAGTAGTAGTAGTAGTAGTAGTAGCAGCAGCACTAGTACTAGTAGTAGTAGCAGTAGCAGTAGTAGTAGCAGCAGCACTAGTACTAGTAGTAGTAGCAGTAGTAGTAGTAGTAGCACTACTAGTAGTAGTAGTAGCAGTAGTAGTAGTAGTAGTAGTAGTAGCAGCACTAGTAGTAGTAGTAGTAGTAGTAGTAGTAGCAGCACTAGTACTAGTAGTAGTAGCAGTAGTAGTAGTAGTAGCACTAGTAGTAGTAGTAGTAGCAGTAGTAGTAGTAGTAGTAGCAGCAGCACTAGTACTAGTAGTAGTAGCAGTAGTAGTAGTAGTAGTAGCACTAGTAGTAGTAGTAGTAGTAGTAGTAGCAGCACTAGTAGTAGTAGTAGTAGTAGTAGTAGTAGTAGTAGTAGCAGCACTAGTAGTAGTAGTAGTAGTAGTAGTAGTAGTAGCAGCAGCAGCAAACACCCAGTAACGCATGTAAGGGGAAAACTGTGTAAATTTTATATTTGGGTGAACCATTCCTTTAAGTATCCCTGATATTACCTAGTTAGTCCCCTTCATGCACTGATATTGTGTCAGTATCTGGACAAGCTCTGTCATTCATGGACAGTTTCTCCCCAGTACTAAAAGGCTGCGTCTGAGAGTCAGTCAGTAAAACCAAAATTCGAATATTAGCAGCCTAAATTGGCCATTTTTAGGCAATAACAATGACATTTAATAGGCAATAAAAACAGCACAGTGAATTATTATGCATATCAAATTACATTGGCTTTCTGCGACATTTTGCTCAGATAAGTTAAAACAAATAAAGACAGTTGGCTGCAACGAGCCAATGTTTGAGCGGAATAAATGCTTTGTTTAGCGGTAATACAAATGCAGACGTAGAGAAAAAAAAATCAAACTGATATTTAGCCCCTACTAGCTTTTCCCTCTTTTGTTTTACGCAAGGCTCTTTTTACCACATGGTAGTGACAGATTGTTTGAGCTGGAAGGAAAAGCCATTCGAAGCTAATTAAGCAGCCATTCCAAGCACTATTCGCGGGCAGGAGGCTGAGAGGCGCAGGCATTTGTCAGCGCTCTGCCCCTCGTGGGCTTGATTGACAACACGGCTCTCGGCCTGACAGGCTCTGCCGCTCTCAGCCAATGAGGGGCGCCCATGGAAATGAGCGGCGTCATGATTGGCTAAGGCACCCTGACGAGGGAGACGAGCCCCACGTGGGCCCGAGCCTCAGCAGCGCCTCGTGATTGGTCTGTTTTTTCTTTTCTCGGGCGCAGACATCATGTTGGGCTCTGGTTGTCGTTGAGCTGACAGCATGAATCAAGTAATGGGGGTTGATTTCACAGATTTATTTCTGTTCATTTAGGCTATACGGCGTGAATAGTCGCAGAACTATTTATTATATTTATCTATTTTCTGTACACCAAGCTAACAAAGCCACCTCGGCGTGTTTCTGAAATGAACCACTGTGTACTATGTTGACCTCCATGTGGTGTGACATTTCTTTAGGCTTCTCAGGAGCGACTGACATGGCTGCAGTTTCCACAGACTACAAAACGAGACCATATTCTTAGTGTAAACCCGATCACTCTTGCTTCCTTTCTTGTGATTTGGCTCTTTATTCAGCTGGTCGACCGTTTCAGCTGTTAATTTCGCCATCAGAATTAATTTCGTCAGACACCAACACGTTTCGGAGATTTCAGCTGGTGGTTAGACTTCGAACAATCGTCGCTCATGTAAAGCTGTTTGTCTGGAGGGGGAGAGAAAACATGTTTAGATCCAAAATGGCGAACATGAGGTCAGATATTTATAGTCCAATCAGTGTGCGAGGCAGCGGCGCACCCCACGTGGGGCTCCTTGTCTGATTGGCCGATCTAGATAAACTCCTTCCACAGATCTGATTGGCCAGCTCGGGTCGCTCTCTCGCGGCAGTTGAATCCTCGTGTCAGTGGGCAGTCTGTGTGTGGTACAGCGAGCTGTGGAGTAACTGGGCGAAAGCTATCGCAGGAGCTTGGCACGTCCGAGCGTTAACTTTTTTCCCCCTTTTTTTTAAAAAAAAAAAAACTAAAAATACAATTTTGATGCTTCTGGAGAGTCACCTATCGCTCTCATCCGACGACTGGACTTGACAGAGAGTCCGAGAAGCTCACAATCGCCGTTCAAGTTGGAAAGGCGAGGCTTTTCAGGCTTTTCGTGCCGCTGGTCTTCGAGAAAAAAAGACATCGGGGGGGAAAAAACCTGAGGGGGATTTGCACGTAGCCCCGGCCAGACACGCTCGTTTCTAACCAAGCACGGAACCGAGCAGACTTCTCCTCGTAAGGTCACACGAGTGGACGACTTTGACGATTCCTCCGCACTCTGGGAACTATCGCAGCTATTAACCTGCATCCGAGGGGGATTTTTGTTGTGGAGAGAAGACAAAAGGTATTAGTTAACAGCGTGGATACCTTTCTAAAAAATGTGCTCGTAATCTAGACGGCATGGCTGAGCTATAAAGCACTCGCAGCGTCCTTCCAGGCTGCCCCTTTCTCCTCGGTGTGTTTGTGTGTGTTTTCCCCTCTTTTTCACCCACTATCTGTTACAGCAGTCGACGCATTGTGTAGTGTAGTCCGCGTCTGGAGGCTGATTTAAACAACCCGCTTCTGAGCGTCGTTTTTCTCCGAGATATTGTTTATGCCTTACTTGTATTTTTGACTCACTGATATTCCTGAGCTTTCGCCCCATTGTGTGACCGTAAGTGCCCGCGCACGTCGCAGAGCGTGAGAATCTTTTGGGATTAAAGTAAACACGAGCCGCCCAAAGCAGGAAATCTTGTTATTGCGAGAAGGCGAAGGGAAACCCAGGCGGCAGCAGCGCGCGTGTGAGTGGAGAGCCGCGACCAGAACGGAGAGGGCTCGAGCCGAACCGGGCTTTTCTCAGTGTTTCCGTTAATACGTTTTTGTTTTTGTTTTTCTTTTAACCGCTCAGAGAGCTTTAATCTTACGTGTGAAATAGGTTTTGGTGACGAGTCGAGCAAGCAGTCTTTCTTGTTTTGTGTGTGTGTGTGTGTGTGTGGATGCGTGCGTGCGCGCGCGCGTGCTCTGTTCGCCTGTTTGATTGTGTTCGTAAAGGACTCGAGGAGCTTGAAATCGAGGAGAAAGGACTGAACGAGACAGAGAAGCTGCTCCAGGTGGAAGGAAACCGTGATATCGAAGTGCCCCGAGTGCTGATCTTCTGTTTTTTTTTGTTGTTGTTGTTTCCTCCTTGGCGGAGTGCAGGGAGGGGTGGTGGGACTTTACCGCTTCACCTGCTCGGATTTATTCTGCTGCAGAAAGCCACATCTGCGTGGATCCGCGCGGGCAGGATGTATCCACAGGGCCGGCATCCGGTGAGTAAACCCACCCTCAACATAAACTCAGGATCAACTCAGTGTAAAATCATAGGCTGCGTCCAAAACCGCACACTGTCATGTCAAATGGTGTGTCAAAGCAGTACACCATCATCAGTGCAACACTCATCAGGGTGGTGTGGTGTATGATCGTACAGTGTAGTGTAGTGTACTATGGTGTAGTATAGTATACTGTACTGTAGGATGGTGTAGTGTAGTATACTGTACTGTAGGATTGTGTAGTATAGTATAATGTAGTGTGTGCTATAGTACCCCGTACTGTAATGCACTGTACTGTAATATAGTACAGTTTAGTATATGATGATATAGTGCAATATAGGCTAGTGTAGTATAGTGAAGGGCTGAAAGATTGAGGGAAAATATCTAATTGCGTTTTTTTCCCTGGGAAATGTTATATAAATTGCGATTATTGTTTATATATTGAGGCCCTTCTTTTATCTAATTGACCTGTTTTTCTGGCTTGGAGCTTGAACGTGGTGCCCCAGACTGCTGGTTGTGGTTAATAAAGGCAGTTCCAGGTTCTCTGTTATTGGGTTCAATTTCACCACTTAAGGCTGTGTTGTTGATATAAGGCATAAATCAAAACTTGCAGCTCTTGTAATTTGGATTTAAAAACGGAGAATCTTTCAGCCTTAGTGGTATGGTACGTGTTTTTGGACGAAGCCAAGAGAAAATTAGTTATTGCTAATTGCCTGTTCTTCTATACCTCATAACCCCCCCCCCCCCCCACCACACACCCCCATCCCCCGCCTCCACTACGCCTCGCGCTCTCACTTAATTACGCTGTCGACCATTAGAGCGCGTGATAGCCTAAGACGCGCAGAGCTCTGTTTTTCTAACGGCCGCGATAAACAATAAAAACAGCGTCTACAAAATTAGCCTCGTTACACAGAATTGGGTTTTACGGCGGATAAGAGGACGTCGGTTGTGATTTTGTGTGGTAAAATGACTACAAATATATGACAGCAAACCAGTTTAAACCACCCCAAACGACACAATAGAGGATACCGCGTCCTGCTCGCCTGAATGTGGGCTGCTGAGGGTCTGAGGAAAGAGGGAGAGGAAAAGAGAGAAAGTGGGGAAAGGGGAAAAAAAGAGACGGGAGGGAGGGAGGGAGGGAAAAAAATCAGGTTACGTTTTTTTTTCTCTGAGCCCGTTCAGACGCAATGACCCATCCGCGTCTCGGAGAAGAAGGCTGCTGAGTGATGGCGGCTATTCCCCACCCGTGTAAAAACGAGCTGGAGGGAAAGGCAACGGGCAGCTCAGGCCGCCTATGAAACGCAATTTCCCCGAGAATCAGGGAGCATGAAATGTGTTATTGACACCAGCAGCGGTTATTACCATGAGTCATATTCCTCTCGCCCTCTCTCTTAATGTCGTCCACGGTAGCCTAATAGGAAAAAAAGCCCACTGTTGTTTTGGTTAGAGTGCTGTACTGCATGTCCAAAAGTTTGTAGACACCTGCTCATTTAATGTCTGGTCCAAAATCTGAGGTATCAAATGAGTTTGTCACCTCTTTGCTGCAACGGTCTCTACTAGTTTGGGGGAAAAAAGCTTTGCTCTTGATGTTGGAGCATTTACTGTGAGGGTTTGACTGCATACAGATGCTTTTCAGCATATTGTGGATATCATCAGTACATAAATATCACCTTCCTACTGTAAGTTTTGATTAGAAAAAGATTATAGTCCTGATTAGTCCTGTTTAATTAGATTTAGGGCAGCACCGTGTGTGAAATGTTGAATAGAAGTGATTGGGTTCCTAATGTGAGATTTGTGTGTTTTGTAATTTATCAGATGTTAGAAAATATAAATATCGTAACACATTGTGCATCATTAAAAAAAAAAATAATAATAATATCATGACCTATCTGCTGCTCAATCACTTCTAAGACTAATGCTGGGGGTATTTGTACCCCTCTAGTCGAAGCTTAGCATTAGGCATGGTGAACTTGGCCTCATGTGCAGCTGCTCTGAAGCCTCCCATTCCACTATCTATACTTTTCTGGGATGTAAAACTGTGTATAAGCAGTTGAACACTTGTATCAGCAATGGGTGCACCTCGAAATTGAACTTGCTGCCTACAGTGGATGTCTGGATACTTTTGGACAGTTGGCTTGTGTAGTATATTTGTGTGCAATGAATGATGGGAAATGATGTTTGTATGTTTCAGGCACCTCATCAACCTGGTCAGCCCGGGTTCAAATTCACAGTAGCAGAATCCTGTGACAGGATCAAAGACGAGTTTCAGTTCCTGCAAGCTCAGTATCACAGGTAAACACAGCTGACCCCTCTGCACTGCATGGTTTTAATGATTGTACATTAATGGCTGGTTTCCCAGACCCAGATTGAGCCAAAGCCTAGTTAATTTTTTCAGTGGTAGAACACCACTGGTATTGTAATGTGCCTGCTATTAATCTGTGAAGCAAGTCCTTAAATATATGAACTGTTAATATGTGAACCTTTTCTGTGGTAGTGGTGTGGTCTTGCACTGTGTGGTGTATTTATAGAAAACATCCTTACTGCAGTTGTGCTTTCTATGAGTTGTGTTAAGGTGCATTCCAGCATATTGCACTTTATGAGTGGCTAAAAAAAGTGAAAAATAAAAGCAGGGTTAAGATGCATCCTAACATACATTCTGTCCTGTTTTTCTTCTCATTTGTTCTAGTCTTAAGGTGGAATATGACAAACTGGCCAACGAGAAGACAGAAATGCAGCGTCACTATGTCATGGTGAGGGCCGGATGTGCTGTTTATTTCCCTATGAGTGGGCTCCTATCTACATCATGTCCTCCAAAACATCAGAGCAGCCAGGCAGATATGCAGGCTAATGTTTAGTGTTTACCACCCCTGTTTATCACGCTGATAATGTTTGCACTGATAGCGTTAGAGTATCAGTTGTGATTAGAGAGGTGTGTGTGTGTGTTGTGAAATGGCAGGAGGTTCATTTGTCCAGTGTTTGGGGGAGGATGTCATGGGTTGTTCTGAATCATATTCTGGCCTCTTGGTTGTCTATGTTTAGACACATTCAGAATGCTGTGCAAACCATTGTGCTGTCTTGCAAACTTTCAGTTTCTTCTGTAGCCTGTAGTAGTTTACAGTGAAATTGAAAGGTAGTGTGTATGTTCCAGGACTGTAGGTGGGACTGTAGGTAGGACTTAACCTGGATGGGAACTCACATACTTCTCACACATTCTTCCAAACTTCCAATCAAAAGATAAAAGGGGGAAAAAGCAGCAGGTTCGTGTTTACATTGCTTAGATAAAAGTGCTTGTGTGGTGATGTACTTTTTAAAGAAGACAGGATACAGCATACAAAGTCTTAAATGTAAACAGACCTGAGGGTATTTGCGCTGTGCTAAACAGACCTGAGGGTATCTGTGCTGCTGTATCATCCAGATCGATTCGTTAGTGGGTCACCGTTCACCCTTGTTTGGGTGCTTGATTTCTGAAAACTATGAAGCAGGTCATGCAACTGTAGCACGAAAACTTGCAAAAGGAAAGGCAGTTCCTGCAGGCTGTGTTGTAAGAGGAGGAACTATGCTGAACTGTTAACCAGCCTCTCTTATCTTATTTGGACATGCAGGGATTGACTTGACATTCCGGTACTTTTGTTAAATATTATTTTTTCGTAGTAAGGCGGGTCAACAAGATAAAGGGCAGTGCTAGATAAACGGAGCAAATCAGAAGGGGCTGGCAAGGTTTTTCTGACGTTGGCAGAATCAGCTGATGTTGGTGGCTGTGGGTGACGGTCATTCCACTCTAATGCAGATTAGACAGGGCCAACATCGATATGGAGTCTTGTTCTACGTCATTGCTGGAGTCATAAGTCTTATTTATTTAGAAATTAGTTGGAGGGGAAGGGAGAACGCGGACAGTGTGTGAAATGGAAGCTAGCCATTAACCTTTGAATTGAATCAGATTTTCTTAGTGTTGAGGCCACTGAGTAAGCATCCTTCAAACAGAGACGTTTGTGTGCTAATCAGAGCTGCAGTTTATCTGTACTCTGTCTCACAATGCTATCTTTTGTGCCTGTGGCCTATTTTTTTTGTTTACTTTTTTCAAGTTGTCACTTTAGTGTGTGTGTGGGAGTAGACCACAAAGGTTGTCAGTGTCTTCTTTGGATGGTTGTGTGTTTTGTGGGTATTGCATTAGCTGTACAATAGAATGCAGAAGCCAAGATTAATCTGTATTCTCTTTTGTCTTGAAATGCCTTGAGAATTTATAACAATTTTTTGGTCGAGGACTTTTATCAGATCAGGTTGAAGTATCAGGTGAGGTAAGATCAGATTTCAGTGTGGTTGCCTTATGAGACGGTGTGTGACTCATTGATAAACCAACAGCTTTTGTGTGTGTACAAACTGTGATGTAAACCAAAAATGACAGAGCAAGAATGCGTTGATGGTGACTGGCAGAGACTATGATGATGTGTCCAGTGTAGCCTTACTATATGTTCTAATTTAACCAGCAACCAGTCTTTGTGTTATTTAGTGTTAGTCTTTTGTATCTGTTGTGGTGTACATGCACCGTTATGATTCATCAGGCACAGCAAATATAGGAGAGACATATTATGACCTTCTGCCTTAAGGCCATCTGTTCAATGCTACAAAATCACAGTAAGTGTTTATGCTGCGCTGTGCTGTGTATTAGTATGTGTCCTTTGTATTTCATATGATCATTGAGTAGCTGTTTCAATTACTGGGGGGAAAGATTATCACTGAATGTTCAAAGTGTACTTTTGCCTGCTAAGTCATATTCATTTCTTCTCTTGCAGTACTATGAGATGTCCTATGGGCTTAACATTGAAATGCACAAACAGGTATGTGACACTTTCACACAACAGTCTTATTCTGTTTTTGTTAGAAAAGCACATGTAGTGCTTACTGTGTGATATATATATATATATATATATATATATATATATATATATATATATATATATCTTTTTATATATCTTCTACGTCACCTGTGGTTAAAGGTTCATTTAAGCTTAATGAGGTGCCGTATTTCAATAATTTGCAGGAAAAAAAACAAGCAAGATCTATAAGAATACAGTGAGCAAGCAATGAATGCATAGTAATGGATAGGTGCAATTATGGAGAAGTCTGACTGCAAGTGTGAGGTTTCCGTATTATGAATATGAAGCATAGATGAACAATTTTATCTTGCCAGTTCAACATATTGTCTGTTGTGAAGAAAAAGGAAAGAAATGACATTCAGAAGAAAATGATACACATTCACCAGCAAGAACAGATTTTCTGCCAACATGGGCATCCCTGTGGTGGTATGCACCAAACACCCCTTATGCACAGGGAAGTGGAGTCAGCCTGGCAGCCTGACAGGCTAACGCATATTGTGCATTTGTTGTGTTGGGCCTGAATATGATCTGACTAACATGCAGTATTCTGGCACTGTGACAACGCTGCATAAACAAGAGAAAGAGTTGCAGAGAGGAAAGCAGCTGTACCAGATAAATCACAGAACATCAACTGCTTTGAATAGGATGTGGGACTCAAGAAGGCTGGAACATGCAAGTACTGGTTATCAGGGCTTTGCCACTGAGGCATCTTTTTAAAATAAAAATACAGTACAATTAACGTGACTTGCAGTAGACGGTGATGTCCTGCAGGATCAGTTCTCTCTTTTGCATGTCGTTAATAAGGAGATGAAGTGTTCAGTGGAGGCTTCACAAGGTTAATGTCATTAACAAAACGGTCATTTGGAAATACATGGACAACCTGTCAGTTACACTGTATGTGTGCACGTTCCTGTTGGTAGTTAATATCCTGAAAGGATCTGTCTGCAGCTGAGGGGGCTGGGAGCAAACAGGTTAATCGACTTGCCTGCTTCTAGGCCCCTGTTTTGTTTATCAATAAAGCCCAGAGTGAGTAGACTCAAGCACATCCATTATTCATATGGGAGTGGCCTCGCTGCCCTCCACCGTGTGCTAGTAATGACATCAGCCTAATCATAAACCTCACATGCAAACCTGCTGTGTTATCAGAGCTCAGAAATGTGGATGGTTTACAGTTTATCCTTATCCCAAATGTAGTCGATCAGCCAAAACAGTCAGACCACGTAGTGTCTGAAATTTGTAGAGATGCTCCAATGTGGTAATTGTGAATTGATGCCAATATCCAATACTTTTCATGTGCATATATGGTGATATACTGTATAAACATTTGTAAAATGTAGATACTGGGAGTAGCTCTGCCTGGAATAGCATCACAGAGAATGAAAAAATGTTTGTAGAGGGTTATACATGTAGTAAATGGATAAAATCTAGACATTTTTTGCAGATTAAGATTTTACAGCATTAAGATTCTGATGATGGTTGCAGTACAATCTTTTACCTCTGGAAATTCGCCTCTTCAGTGGACCAAAAAACTAAATTCTGACTTCAAGACAGCTGTTAACTTTGGTTTTTCACTATGCAGTATATTTTTTCCATTTATATAACTAAGTTTGTCATATGGTGTCACGTAAATAAATAAGCAAGACTGTTTGAGATTGCTTAAGACACTAGAGGTAAGTTTGTAATGATTTAGGCATGCTGTTTGCTCAGTGTTAATTGGTGAGATATACGGTTTCAGTGCATGTTAGCTTAGACTCGTAGCTCCAGTGCAAAAGTAAACTTGAAACACCAACACATCTTGTTTGACTGATTACATTTAGGGTAAGGGGAGAATTGTGCAAATTTTTCACTGAACTGTTCCTTTAAATGAAACATTCAGTAAAGTTCACTAATTGAAATACCTGCAGCAGTGCTTTAAACTACTCTACAAGAGCACTGAAGAAGGAAATTCTCAAGTTGCAAAATGACTGATATTTCTGTCCACTCTGAAAGAGTGTGTGTGCGTGTGCTTGTTCCGGTCTGGTCCAGTTGTCCGTTAGAGCCTGAGGCCAGTTAGGATGGCCAGGCGAGTAGCGGGGCGTCATTAGGGAAGGAGCAGACGGTCGTTAAGGAGGAGGGCAGTGGGGCGAGTGTCAGTACGGGACTTTAATTATCGTGCCTCATTAGGCTGCCCTGCAATGGCGGCACCCTGCTGGTCCAAAGTACAGACAACTCTCCTTCTCTTTCTATTTTCTCATTTTCTTTTGCTCTCCAGCTCTGCTTAGGAGGTTAGGGGTGTGTGTGTTTGTTTCCAGCTTGTTCAGTGCTTTCTGCTTGACAATAAGCAGCTCAACAGAAACTCTGCATCATTAAGGGAATCTCTCTCTATGTCCAGAGAGGTGCAATGAGCGAGTTTAGAAAGAGCGAGCAAGCTTGTTCAGATGAATAATTTATTCAGGATTCCAGGAATTGTTTGCCAAGGTGATGATGGTCGACTTGTCTATGAGCCAAAGTAAACTGACTCGGAGCGTGGCAGTCTTCCTTTGTGTGTGTGTGTGTGTGTGTGTGTGTGTGTGTGTGTGTGTGTGTGTGTGTGTGCAAGACTGGCTGCAGAATGCACTCATGCTTATAGTTGGTCTGTAAATTGTTGTTAAAATTCAAGCAGACACTTCTCAGGCTGTTGACCCTCTGACTGGGGGCAGTGGCTGGCTGCTCTGTGAGTGCTGTGTCAGTGGAAAGCAAGCAGTGCTCTGCAGTGCCAAAGGGACTGCAGTCACTCTTACGTTACCTAATTGAAAGCACACTAATTTGCTGGAGTGATTTTGAAACTGTGTGGTAAAGTTCTTGCAAGGAGATGGTGTAATAATAACCCTGCAGTGTGCTTGCATGTGCATTTTACTGTGTCAGTACTGTTTCCAAACAGCATATTTAAACTGATCTTAAAGGACAACTATATCAAAGCATAATCCTCTTATTTAGCATTTGTACTGTCAGTTGTGAGAGACCTTGTTAGCTGTTAAGAAACACAAGTTTAGGCCTTGATGTCAAATAATAAGTAGGTTGTGTCAGCAACATGTAAAAGCTCCATTAGATGTGCTGTCACTTTATTAGAGACTTGACATTTTCAGGGAACCATTTTTTTTTTCAGCGTTTCGTTTAATTTCGTCAAGAAGATGGTCTTCTTTCGTCAGTTTTATGTGGTAACTCGGTTCATGTGAAATGAGTACGTGCATTTATTGCATTACAGCCAAGTCTTAACACAATCTGTAGTATCTCATCACTGTTTAAGCAACTGTAATTTAAGGCCGTTTGTTTGTCCATTAATCATAAATTTTGACCCAACACAAAGGGCAGGGTCATCTTCAAATGGTGTGAAAACATTTCAAAAATGTTTTGTCAAATTTAAGATTTGTTTGTCATAGGCATAGTTTTGGATTTAAGTGTTTTGTGTGTGACGTGTAAGGTTTCAGCAGCATCTGGCCCAGTGCTCTGCTACCTGACCCGGCCGCTGGGGCCGTGGCCCTTGGCTCCCCTCCCAGGAGAGCAGTGCTCAGGGAAACACAGACATCAATAAACAGTTAGAGCAGGATTTGCTGCACGTTAACAATGGCCCAAGGAGAGCAGCCATCTTCCCCCACTTGCACAGCATCACCGCTCAATATGCCCTTTCTGCCTCAGGCCAGAGGGGGTTAGACTAGTGTGTTTGTGGAGTTTGTGTGTGTGGCATCTGAGGTACAGTTTACTGAAGTTGTGAATGCACTCGTTAAATGCACTCTTTCTCTCTCTCTCGTGCGCTCTGTGTGTGTGTGTGCATATATATGTAATCTACATCTTGCGTTTAATCAGTATTTCAGCCTGATTTGATGACTTTATTGTACTCTAGAAGAGCTGTACATTTAGACAATACTGGGATGCAGCACTGCAATGTCTGCATTTTATTAGTTTTGTGTTAAATGTAAACCTATAGAAATAAATGTTACTCTCTATTGCTAATCCAGATAGGTATAGTCCCAATTTCTACATTTTGGGAATGTTTATATATCAGCATCGATATTGGCATCAGTAAAAGTACACCTTATGTACATCATATCAGAGACCCTTTGTTAATTTATTTTATTTTTTTTTTGTTAAAACAATCATTATTTACATGCTATAAAAAAAATTTTTTCAGAAAAGTCAAAGGAAAATTCATGGAAGAAACATGAAATACCTAAACTGGAGTTCAAAAACTTTATTAAAAGGTAGAGAGAAAATGGCACTCCTAATAACATAATTGACATACTGATGTATCCCTGATTACAAGTGAGAGTGAGTGGTTTTGGGGTGCATATGGTGACCGTAGTGGGGTTTATTTACATAAAAGCACTCTTTTGATAAATGTTATGGATTATTTTGTGTTGGTGTTGTGCTGAGTATGTGTGTGCTAGTCATGATTACTAGGCTTCTTCTCAACTTTTCATCACATTGTGCATGTGTTCGCTGATTCGTTTGCGAGTGGCGCTGCTTCAGTCCCTTGTTGTTGTGCCCCATATTTAATGCTCATCAGTGTCTCCCTCCACTCAGCTAACGCCAGTAGCAACAGGCAAATGGCTCCCTGTGTTCCACTGACAGGGGTGGGTGTGTGTGTGTGTGTGTGTGTGTGTGTGTGTGTGTGTGTGTGTGTGTGTGTGTGTGTGTGAGAGTGAGTGAGAGTGCTCTTCACGGGGTGCTAGACAGCTCTGAGCACCTGGAATTGTGAAGCCGAGCAAAAAGCCTCCTCAGCGCTCAAGGGCTCTGTTTTCACAGCCTTAAAGTGACGGCGCCCTATTTTTATCGCGCCGCGTGATGGAGCAGCACTAAAAGCTTTCAACACGCTTCGGTGGAAACGGGCACTACCCACACGCCCCCTCCCACCTTCACCCTACACCCTATTCACATAGCTGAGGGCAAAAACCCAGCACTGGGGGAGCGACAGGCCAGGGTCATTGCAGCTTTCTCAGTAGATACTGAGATTTCTCAATACAGTAGATGTCACGTATACACAAACGATGGATGAAACTGACCTGAGTGTCTTGAGCTGAGCTCATCATAGCTGTTTGCTGTTTAGTTTTGTGACTACCGCATTCTCAACCATTTTTTTTTTTGTGATTATTTCACACTTGGTTTGCTTTAAGGTGTTGGAGATGGAGATGCAAATCTTTATGGAAAATATTTACATTTAACCATTGCAGTGGAACAGCTGATGCTGTTACAGCTCAGATGGAAGATGTAGACAACAGATTGTTTGTTCATAACCACTGTTTCCACAGTAGCTGCACATGAACAGGAACTAGGTGGTGTAGCCATGCGTTAGCTACTGTAGCTACAGTACATAGACCGATGAGTGTGTAACTTTGGAGTGACAGTAAGCAGCATTTGTTTTTAGCTGAAAAGCTCTTCTACTAGTTCTTTTTGACACAGTCAGTGGGTTTGTCTGTGACCCCCCCCCCCCCCCCCCCCCCCCCAAAAAAAAAACAACTCAGCAGACAGACACACAAGCGCACACTTAACCCCCCTTTAAGAGGAGCTGTTGGTACCCCCTCCCCCCGCTGACCCGTTTATCCACATTAATTGGCTGAGTTGATCTGACGGACAGACTGAAAATCTGGTTTAATGACCCGCCCCTGTGCGCATAATATGATTTTGCTGCCTGCTCTGGTCAAACAGAGCTCCAATTTCCATAATGATCTTAGCGAGAGATAGGGCCAGCTCGGTTGCTGGGGCAACCTGGGAGAGTGCCTCAGGAATGGAGGCACTGAAGCTCAAGGGGGAGAGTGAGAGAGAGGGGATGGTGGATATATGCAAGAGTGGAAGGGGTTTGTGTGTCTGTTTATGTGGCACTATGCAGCAAAACATGTCATCGTAGTGTGTTTTTGTTAGCATTTGGTTAGTGTGTTACCTTGGTGCTACACATTAGCTTGTCTGCTCTTTGTTGTCGCTGTGTTGTATCGGCACATTTCTGCATCACATCAAGTCTGTTAATGAATTTTGTGAATCGGTACACTCCTAGTTTTGTGTGTGCATGAATGAGTAGATACGGGGAAATACCATCTTTAACAGTCTTGGTGTTGTGTAGTTGTGAAAATACTCATTTTCAGTTTTATTAAACTGAGAAAACACTTGGCTACCTGTAGTGTACACTACAAGTCAAAAGTTTGTCTAACTTAATGTGTGGCTTTACAAATTTTGATGCAAAGCCACATACTTATGACAGAGTGACGTTTCCTATGTAGTGAATTATTTACCAAAAAAAGAACAATTTTATTTATTAAATTACTTTTTGTGATTATTTGTTTTGTTTCTGGAAATCCAATTTCTCTGTGGATTAGCATACAAAACTAACGTTTCCTTTTGGTGTATTTTATTTAAGGGAATACAATGATAACAAAACTGTGTGTGTGTGTGTTTTTTGTTGTGTTTTTTTTTTTTTTTTTTTTTTTAAAGCATCAAAAAGTAGCAGTCCTCAGAATGTAGGCATTCATTTCCTGTATTAAACTGTTAGAGCTATGACCATTTGTGAGCCCCCACCTGTACCCACCAAAATAAAAAGATTTTCAGTTTTACGCCAGTTGTTGTCTTTTCAAAAACTTGTTATAATTGGTAGTTTCAAATGGATCTACAGTGATGAAACTTCGTGAGTCTGATTTTATCAGTATTGTCCAGTACTAGATATGCTGTCTGAGTGGGCACATTTCACGCTGACACACACACCCCACTCCTCCCTGCCTGAGTTTACCAGTAGGACCCTCTCGCCCCCTCCCATGAGGTGAAACAGCCAGAAATGAACGGAATGTGTCGTAGAGAGAAAGAGAGACTTCTCTCATCTGCTGGGCCATCTGCTCTGTTCTATAATCAATTTGTTTGCCACTTCACTTTTCATCCACCCTTTGACACCCTCATTCCTCTTTTGCTCTTTTGCCCCCCCTCGCTCACCCTTTTTTCTTTGTCTTCCTCTCTCCTGTCCTTCCCTCCATCCGTCTCCTCCTCCTCCTTTATTCTCTCTATCCATGTGTCCGTGGTGGCCAGTGGTGGCTAGCTCTTCTGCATGTGGAGTGTGGGGGGGAATTGGAAAATGGTAATTGTTCAGCATTGCCATCATTTATCTCGCAGCCCCAAATCAGCATTAGCATATTCAGCATCTTAATGAAATAATCTGTCTAGGTAATGAGGGAGAGCTGCAGAGCTGAAGCCCAGATGTTCTCTCTGTGTGTGGTGTGTGTGTGTGTGTGTGTGTGTGTGTGTGTGTGTGTGTGTGTGTGTGTGTGTGTTCTCGTGTTCTGCCTCTTCCTCAGGCCAGATGGGCAGCAGGACCCCAGGCCCAGCCAGACATGTTTGGCTTCTTTTCCACTGTTGCCTTTTGGACAGGCACATTATCCCTAGTGCAGCTTTACACTGGCTTGATGCAATATTGCAGTGCTGGCTTTCGTCATGTCTAATGATGCAGAGTGGATTTTTATTTTTATATTACAGTAATTCTATTTGTCAGTTAAGAAGTTAAAGTTTGTCATTAGGGTTAATCCTGACTGGAGAAATTAAACGTATCTGGTGGGGTGCAGATAGCAGTAATATAACATTGTGATTTTTCAAGACATTTTCACAATACACATTATGCATCATGATTAATGATGTAACAATACAACATTATGTATTGTATAGAATTGTGTCTGTGCAAATTGTATTGGATCCTAATATCTAGCATGTTGTGTTGTAGTTAATGTTTTGGCTTGTGGCGAGAGCATTACAAAAATCATACTTTTGTGATGTTGAAAGCTCTAATAAACAGAGAAACAGAAGACACTTTTTCAGCAAGTCCTTATTTTTACTGTGTTGAATTGAGACACCTTATCAAATCAAATTCTGTGTATTGTTATACTACATATTGCTATTCTCATTTGTTACCTATTTTAATGTAGTGTTTTTTATTCAGTGGTTTGATGTTTGTTTTTATCCAGCTGAATTTAATTAAACATGATTCTCTATTGTAACAAAACATGCACTATATCAGTATTTTTGAAGTATTGAAAATATCCATATGATTCAAAAGTTCTGCAATGCTGTTTTTTAACTAATATTTTTGTCATTTGTTTTCTTCTAGACTGAAATTGCAAAGCGCCTCAATGCGATTCTTGCTCAAATCATGCCTTTTCTGTCACAAGAGGTACATGCACATCTTTTGTTTCCTCATTTCCAATCGTGTGTGTGTGTGTGTGTGTGTGTGTGTGTGTGTGTGTGTGTGTGTGTGTGTGTGTGTGTGTGCGTGCAGAGCTTTTAAATCTAGTAATCGTAGCAGACTTGCTTCCATAAGTCATAATAACTCTATTTCTGTCATTGCCCAAGGCAGTAGGTGAAAATGCTAATGCTCAGTTACCCTTGCTGAAGTAATATGCATTAACAGGTCTTTGTCTTTCTCTCCTCCAGCACCAACAGCAGGTAGCCCAGGCTGTTGAGCGTGCTAAGCAAGTGACAATGACAGAGCTGAATGCCATCATCGGGGTACGTGGACTTCCCAATCTGCCTCTCACCGTGTGTATACCCCTCTTACTCCTTCATTTGGCCAGGGCCAGGGGCAAATTTGCACACCGACCACATGCTGAACCAAGAAAGCAACCTGTCTGGATAGCCTTGTCTGTTAAGGCCATTTTACAACTTCATTCACTCACTTTAACTTCTGCTAAAGCAGTATTTCTGAATGAGATTTGTGATCAGCCATTGTGTTTGTGACGAGTCAAATTTGGTCTAGTAGGTTGAAATACATTTATAAGGCCTTTTGGTGCCTATTATACAACAGATGAATCCAGCTCAGAATCCAGATGCAAGCCTGTCACCTTGTGCAGATTTGCCCATGCCATTTATGGTCTGATTTATTAATTTATTTAATTTTGTATTTTTGTTTTTATTTGTTGTGATGCATTGACACCATTGTTTTATTTATGTGCCATCAACCTCAAAAAGTGTTAACACATATCATTGTTTTTCGTTTTATTTGAGGTGTGTGTGTGTGTGTGTGTGTGTGTGTGTGTGTGAGAATCAGTTTCTGGGCAGTCTAAAGGTGCAAGTCTCATTCAAGACATTAGATTATAAACTTGTGTGTGATTTTGAAATTATAAGCAAGGCAGACTTAACTTGCTTGAAGCGGTCTTTTGAAATTACCTGCATTATGCAGAGAGTCAAGTAGCGATTCAGATTAAGGTGAGCTTGATTCACGAATCACACATACAGTCTCAAATTGCATGTGTGACTCGTGAATCGAGCTCACCGTAAACTGAATTGCTACTTGACTTGAGGACAAAAGTAGAAACAACCTTAATGTGTTCAATGAAAAATTTTCACTTGCAGTGAAGTGACTTGTGAGCATCTCTGGTCTGAATCAATCGTTGGCTTCACTCATTTCCATCACTTCAGCCCAAGGATGAAGCAAACAAAACAGTGGTTACACCTTTACTATTATAGACCACTATGTGTGACTTGTGTTTGTTTGACCCTTCAGCTATTTTTGAGTTAAGATGATCATGGTGTCCCGTAGTAGTTCAGGCCAGTGGCTAGAGGAGCTGACCCCGCTGTGATTAGCCTGCTTGGGGTTTGGCTGTCTGCTTGGACTCCCTGAGCTGGGTCAGGGCAGCTGGAGCCAGATATTGGAATTCAATTAAAGCAAATGAGCCAAGACTCTGACCCCCATTTTCAAGGTAATTGCTTCCTCCAATCCAGCTGAATGCAACTGTCCACAGGACTCCGCCATTTAGCAGACGGCTATTCAGCAGAGCAGCTTTGTGGGGGGGAGAGTAGGAGGGCAGCCGGTGGGGTGGGGTGGGGTGTTGTGGGGTGGGGGGGGTTGACTTCTAATGCTAGTACACACATACACACTCGCCCTCTGTGTCTCCTTGTTATCATGATGGCTGGAAAATAGAGGGAGGCAGTCAGGCAGACACACGCTTCACTGTGGCAGGCAGACAGATACACACATGCATGCACGCACACACACGCACCGGCTGGAAAAACAAGCTTTTATTTGTTGGATAAAGAGATGGCAAAAGATCAATCTGTGTGCCCTGGCTCTGAGTGGAAGAGGAAGGGGAGGGGTGATGGGGTCATTAAAGATTCACTGTTAATCGGGAGCCAGCAGTGTTTGGCGCGCACACACAGTGGAGGAAAGGAGGGAGAGGGTGTGAAGAAACATGGAATAAAAAAAATTGACAGGGAAGTGGAGAGGAAAGTAGATGGGCTGAGAAATGAAGAGCGAAGAGAAGGGAGACCATGTGCTGCAGTGGGGGGGGGGGTGCTTGTTTGTTGCAGTTATTCCAGCAGGCTACACTCTGAGTGCTGTGACTGTAGGGATGTAAATAGCGAAGAACTGTCTATCCGCTTAGCTGTTTTCAATATTCAGATAGTGCCGGGCACTTATTGTGATGACTTTTGCCGTTTAAGGGCTGTAAATATTAGCTTTTTTTTTAAGCAGGGCTAGACTAGTGACATTCACTACCTTTGGTCTGTCTTCAGTGTAGAGCGGATGGTGAAAGAAAAAATGTAAAACTCTTATGTTGCAGTTGTAGGGATTAGCCTCATGCTCAAATGGAAGAATGTGTCAGAGTGGCAGGCAAATTCAGTCATAACTCTGCATGGTTCGTTTGGTACTTGTGTGAAATGTGGTTGTTCCCTTTGAGGATTTTGGAAAAGCCTACACGTAACAGTAGGGAATGTGGGTTTGCTTTGTGATTAGATGATGTAACAAGCTTTGGGTTTAATGAAACAAATTAATAAAGTTCACATTTTGGATGAATGAGCCTCTTTTTATATACTAAATGTTTAGTTTTGACTCCATTCATGACTCTAGAATCACAGTTTGATATTCTCACAATATTTGAGTGAAGAAAAATGAACTGCATGGATGTCATAACTTGCTAGTAAGACCAGAAATGTGGGGGTGGGGGAGGTGTGTGTGACTGAATTTGCTAGTGTAGGTTAATTGCAACCTCAACTGTTTGAACACATTTTATGTAATAATAGCATAATAATATAGCATAATAAATAGAAGTTGATATCGCCCACAATGTCATGTTTCATTATGAAGAGAGCATATAATTAGACCTGTTTAATTTAGTGCAGTGAAGTGGGTGAAACATTGAATAAATCTTATTGTATTTATATATTTTTTTAAAAGTAGCTTTTAAATTTGTCACTGCTGGTTCATTCTGTTCTAGCTTATAAAATCTCATAAATGCATCATAATTTTGCATTTTTTCCGTATCTCCTACCCAACTTGTAGTTTCTCAGATACTCATTTATGTCTGTCTAACTGACTAGAGTTCAACCGCGTTACTGATATGATGGCTGCACAAAAAAAAATCATTTTCAGAATGCAAATATTTTGTACACAGGCCTACAAAAAAGCTGAAAAAAACATGCTCTCACAGTGGTTATCCATTGTAGCCCACATCAATGGTAGTCCCACCCTTATCAATGAAGTCCCCCTCCAAAATCCAAGAGGTTAAACTGCCATCCCTTTGTTATTGTTGTTGACTTTGCTGTAATGAGGAACCCCATGCTCACTTTGCATGCTGTTGCTGCACATTTGGGTTTCAAATTCAGTTTTCCATGGAAGACTATGAGCTGAATTGGCCTTGTTCTGATAACACAAGCCTGTTTTACATATGGTGGTCAATAGGGTGAGAAGCTTTATCTTTTGATCAGGTGTTATGGCTCAAGCCAAAAAAAAAAGCCCTCATCTGGTAATAGGCTGCCTTTCAGGAAACACACCAAAAGCATGAAAAAGAACTCCACTGAACTTTTTTATATGCTCAAATTCAACTGTATTAATAGAAAAGTGATTGGGATTTTAGCTGACTGATTGACTGCCTTTTCAACTCACCTCCATCTGTCCCCACTTCCACAGCAACAGGCCCATGCTGTCTACCCAGCGCTGATGGTCAGTGTTAAAAGCGCTTGGTGGCTGTACGCGTGTGTGTTTGTTCCTGTGTGGGGAAGTGTTGTGTGTGTGTGTGTGTGTGTGGTGTGTTTTTTTTTTTTTTTTTTTTTTTTTTTTTTAATTAATTAATTAATTAATTTAAATGCTGCTCCTAACAATTCTAGTTTTCTGTGTCTGTGGACTGTGTGCATTTTGTGCAGAAGTATTGTCAACTAAAATCATTGTGAATTAATATAGATCTTATTGTGAAATGGCTGTTATTGTTGCCTTTCCCATCTGCATACATACATGTGCTTACTTTGAAAATTATCTGTGGATTTCCTTAAATGGAAAAGACAACAGTGGAGTGTGTGAGATCTTTATCAGCAGTATGCTCTTAAACGGTTTTGCTAAAAGATTATCTCTTTATTTTTGCATGTGTCTCTCCTGAGCTAATGCATTGCTAATGAGGCAGCTTTATGATTCTTCTGGTGCAATACTTTCATTAACCACACACCCAGAGCTACTGTGCTTGATTCTCCCCATATCTCTTCACGATTCCATTCTCCTTCTCTCCCTATCATTACCTCTTTCCTTCTTCCCTTTCCTCTTGTAAATAGGGACTTTGCCTTGGCCACATTATTGATGATTGAATTAATGAGAGCACCGTGTAGTAGCTAATTGTGCATTGTTAAGGAGGCATGGCGCTCTGCTTTAGTGCACTGCAGAAGCTGCAGATGTTCTTTGTCTTAATGTGCCTGTAAACTGTAATAGTAACTAACTCTGAAAAACTTAATTCCTCTTTTTGTTTAGGAATTTTTAGAAATGTTTATTTTTTTTATTGAAATAAAAGGGAAAGGTGCGGTATGTAAACACTTCAAAACATCCCTGTCACTCTTCAGTCCATATGACCCATATATGGAAACCAAGCTGTAAAATCAGTCTGTTCATAATTCATTATTTTTATGATGTCATGAAAAAAAACAGTGCGTTTACATATCAGCCTGTGGCAACTTAGGCCTGTCCATTTACGTCAAAGTTATGAGAAATGCTTCAGCCCAGGCTGCTTTTTATACAAATCACTATAAAGGACAGCCCTTCAGATCAGTCTTAAAGGCACAGTAACAAAAACAGCTTTTGTAATTCTAAAGGATAAAGAGGGAGGAATATCATTTAAAATAAATCAACCTTTTTTTGTGTCCTTTTTAAGGGTAGTTTAACCTTGTTTCACATCATTTGCTGTACACCTTTGGCAGGAAAGATAGAGTAGTGGTTTGAATCACATTTTTTATTGCTTGGAATTGGTTTTAATTTTTTTCCCTTATACCAAAACAAGACTTCCTGCATGTCGTTAACTGTGTATTTTGGAATGTAGTATTTCCATCGTAGATGTGTTTCTAAGGCACCGGCACACGTATGATCTAGACCCAAGTGATGTTAAATGATCTGAAAAAGAGTCTGTGTGTTTGTGTGTACATGCACTTGTATCAGGTCTGTCCCTCTTTGATCCAAACACTAATAGAAGTGTCAGGGTGCTAATATGCCTCTGCGTGTGTCAGTATGCATCTGTGCACATATGCTTGCGTGTATACTAATCCCTCCTCTTCCTCCAGTGTTCGGTGTCTGTGTCTTTTCCCGCCAACCCACTTGGGGTTCTATTTGTTTTGTGTGTTTTCACAGCAGCAGCAGCTTCAAGCTCAGCACCTTTCTCATGCAGCCCATGGACCACCCGTCCAGCTGCCCCCACACCCCTCGGGCTTGCAGCCCCCAGGCATACCCCCGGTCACAGGTTCCAGCTCTGGACTACTAGCACTAGGAGCTCTGGGCAGTCAGGCACACTTACCGGTTAAAGACGAGAAAAACCATCATGATCTGGAGCACAGAGGTACACCCGCACATATTCTATGTTCTCTATGTACATTTGTCATGGTTGTATCATTTTTATAGTGCATTTCCAATGGATTTTTCAAAATTGCTGCATACTTCAATCATTAAGATGGAAACAAAGTCGTTCAGATTGATCTAACAGAGTGGCTCTTTGTAGAGAAGCTGACTGACTGATTTCTTTGCAGTGGTGGTCATGCCAGCAGAGTCTATAGTGCAGATACAGCTATTTTACACTTTACTATCCTAAAGAACCTTCAAACCTCATGAGTTCATTATATATAATGTTGAAATTGTAGTTTTCTTCAGGGACTGTTTTGCTTTAACACCCTACATGTACATCTCCACCATGAATGGCTTTTAAGTGTTTTTGGCTAAACTTTTACCAAAACTATCATAAAGAGACATTAAGTGCCTCAGACATTCTTGTCACCTCTGCTGTGAACAAATTTTTCTGTAGGTTTCACATCAGACAACTCGAGTTTACAAGTGTGAATTGAGCCTGAACTGACCAACATTTTGTAAACAAACCTTTTATCTTTAGTAGTTGTCAACATAATGTGTTATATTTATATTTATGTGTTTTATTTATAGTACACAGCCAGTTATAACCGAAAAAAATGTTAACATGTTTCTGTATACTTGGAAAAGAGCAGAAAGCTTGTTTGTTCAGAATGCTTTAATAATAGATTTTATAGCTACATGCCTTTTCATAAGACGAATATTGAATACTACCAGTAGAAGTGCTCACTGAGTATTTTTAGTCTCTTCGATCACCATGTAATTGCTCTATGCCTAGTCACATTCAGCTATGCTCCTCATACAGAAATTGTTCATGTAAAGAATGTGAAGGATGTGTACTTACTTCATGTCTTTATTTTTCTCCACTTTTATTTACCTTCCCTTCCTGGCATCCCATCCTCCTCTCATTGGCGCGGACACAGACCGGGAGTCAAGCACGGTAAGTGGCAGCGAGGGCATCTGCTTGACATTGACTTTGAGTTGCGCTGTTTGCTGATGGGGCTCTTTGTGCGGCATTAGAGCGCCGACGCCTGCCTGGAGAGGGCCCGGCTGCATTACTGCACACTAAGCCCTTTTAAATAAAGTAATGAAAGGGAAATGGAGTCTGCAGTTTAATCCCGCTCCGCCTTTAATCCAGGTGAAAAATGAGCGGCAGCGCAGGCCAGGGATTAGCAGCTCTATAATTTCATCACAATTAAAAAAGACTTTGACTCTGTGTCTTAAAGGATTTGTCCTCTGCACTACCCCAATTTAACCCCCCCCCCCCCCCCCCCCCCCCCCCCCGGCTCGTCTCCTCCCCATTGTCGCTGTCAGAGACTTGTCTTAGCCAGTCTCACTTCTTTCCTCCTTTCATTTTTTTTTTTTTTTTTTTTTGGGTCTCCCTCCTTTTCTCTGTCCTCTCTTATCATTTGATCCTTCCCTTCTGCCCTTATCTGTTCCATATCCTCCAAATGCCTGTTTGTGTTCTCTTTTGTCCAGTAAGCTGGCTACGAGCAAAGCCTCTGACTGTTTGCGTGTTGAATGGGTGCAGTCATGTCTGCAGAAATCAGAGCCTGTTGCTGATTAGCCCTTAGCTCTGCGCCGGCCATTCCGCTCTACGGCTGCCTGGTCTTCCGCTTGTCACGGGTCATCTGATAGGGCTGCTCGAACTTCGCCTATTGAATGATGTTAAGCCTGCCTTAAAAGGGCAGCCAATTAAACCTACTTGGGAGCAGCAATTCCATACACATACATAGACTCTTCCTTCATCTCATGCTGTCGATGCAGTCTAGATCTGTTTATTACTTGAGGATTAGAATAGGGAAGAAACAGAAGCGGAGATGCACCACACTGACAAAGGCCACATTGAAGCGTGTGTTGGCTGGTGGTGTGGTGTGCGAGCCGGTCAGTGCTGGGCCTTCTTTTGTTTCATTCCCAGGAGGGCAGAGGTTTAGTGTGGGGGTTTTTTTTTTTTTTTTTTCTTCCCCCCAGCCTTGAGAATACTTCCCTTAGCCCAACCACATCCTTCTTTTCATCCCCCTCTCTTCCTCTGTTTCTGCCTCTCTCTGGATGAATAGAAGGCTGTCAGGCAAAGAGAACGTGGGCTTGGCATCGTGGTTTTGGCCCTGGCATGTGTGTCCTGGCTCTCTCTCTCTCTCTCTCTCTCTCTCTCTCTCTCTCTCTCTCTCTCTCTCTCTCTCTCTCTCTCTCTCTCTCTCTCTCTCTCTCTCTCTCTCTCTCTCTCTCTCTCTCTCTCTCTCTCTCTCTCTCTCTCTCTGAGGATGCCATCCTGCCCAGGCATGCCCAGTGGCAATGCCACTCAATGCCCAGCCAATGTGGCTGCCAATTCCCCACGCCCCCCCTTTTCCTCCCCACTCATCATCTAGTTCTGTCTGATTCCTCTCTGTTTTAGTATGTCACTCTCTAGACAGGCAGCTTCAGTCGAAGCACCACATTCAGTTCCCTCCCCTGTCCTAGTTTGCCCAATTTGTCTTCCTCCCCCCTCCTGTTCTCATTTTATTTATTTATTTACTGTGGTAGAAACCCACCAAGAGCAATAAATGGAGCGAATGATCTTGGCGGAGGGCCGAAGAGAATGGGCAACATGGTCTCTCCCTGCTGCCTCCCTGCTCAGCCCTGCTAAGTGTAGAGAAAGGTTAACTGTTGGCTTGTGTTTTTGGTTTAGGGGTGGGGTGTTCTGTGGGGGGTGCCAGAGGATAGGAAAACAAGCTGTCCTCTGGCTGGTTAACTCTCAGGGAGGAAGGCTGCTGATTCTGGTCAGCTTGTTTGTTTTGCTCCGTTACACCCCTCATCCTCCCCTCATTCCCTCCTGCATCCCATCATCCCTTACGTCCCTGTGCTGTCAGGATCACTTTCCTTCCGAAGTGGCTGTCCAGTTGGCTTGTTGTGGCTGGATAAGGCTCCATGCCGGTTGCCCAGGACTATAGGGTTAGGCCAGGCTGTTTGAAGTGCAGTGTGGTTGGCCCAGCCTGGGAGCTCCTCTCTTCAGCTCCAGTTTGCTCAGCTGTCCTGCCTGCTTTGCTTCACCGGGTCTGGGTTCTGTAGGATGGTGTGCTTGCGTGCACACACAGCTTCTCCCTGGCTGCCAGTCCACTGCTGATCTAACACGGTGCAGAGCTTAACCCTCTGCTCCAGCCATGTTTACTTTCGACAAGGGCTGGATTTACACACGCCTTGTTCAAAGCCCCTGGTGGCCCAAGTCGCCTCTGATATTTGTGTTAGGGCTATTGAGAGAGCTGTCTGTCCAAGGCTTTACTGGCTATTTACATCTCCAGACTGCTGCTGCAATGAAGAGGTTTCTGTATTGGGGATTTATTAAATATCTTGTAGCATAGGATCTTATTCACTGATTTTAACTATTTTTGGCTTCACTGAATTGTCAACTTTTATAATTGTTTATAGTTTATAAACAAAATAATACATGCTGGACAGATTAAACAAATAGTTTATTTTTAATATTTAATAGCACACTTTATCTTATAACATGGATGTAAACCATTCTACACTATTTATGTGCCCTCACATCTACAGAATAACTCTGTGTCGCCATCGGACAGTCTGAGGGCCAGCGAGAAGCACAGGGGCTCATCTGACTACAGCTTGGATCCAAAGAAACGCAAAATGGAGGAGAAGGATAATATGAGTAGATATGTAAGTATGCACAGTATTATGAACTGCTATTTTTCTGTAACAAAGTATTTTAGTCAAATTCTAACTATATCTGTAATTTTTATTTTATTTATTTATTTAATTTTTTTGAAAATAATTCCATAGGGCATAAAAAATGAAATGGTTTTTCTCTCAATCTTCTGTCTTTTTCCTGCCATAGGACAGTGATGGTGACAAAAGTGACGACCTGGTGGTTGACGTTTCCAATGAGGTACTTTTTTTTTTTTTTTTTTTTTTTTTTTAATTGTAGATTTACTTATTTGGTGCAAATCTGTGCTTATATAGCATGTATTTGTGGGTTCTATTGTCTGTTTCTTTGTATTTGCATGGTCTAATTTGTTCATGTTTTTTCATACTTTCTTAATAATCCCTAATTCTCAGCATTATCCATCTCATGACTTCATTTGTTCATTTGTACCACCACTTTTCACACCATGTAAAGAGCTGCTGCTGTGTTCCATTTATGTTAAAAATATATTTTTATTTTAGTTCATTTTTTGGAAAGCAACAAAATGATTGATAAAAGATCTTGATATGTTGACGTGCCTAATTGGTCATAATCAAGCTCTGGGTTCTTGTAAATGTCTTTAACTATTCTGCCTGCAGGACCCAGCCACCCCGAGGGTCAGTCCTGCTCACTCTCCTCCAGAGAATGGCCTGGACAAGGCCCGGGCGCTGAAAAAAGATGCCCCCAACAGCCCAGCTTCTGTGGCTTCATCTGGGAGCACCCCCTCGTCCAAAGCCAAGGATCACCCACATGTAAGGACTGGGCTGAAAGACTGGAAACACTACTGTTTTATGTGTTGCCAACTCATATTAAAACCTAGTGCCATTTCTGCTAAATAAGTCTGGTCCAGTACTGACTAGAAGCACATCGGATATGAACACTTGGCTTCTGTTTGAGCCTCTTCCAGTGTTTCACTGCTCTTAAACTGGTCTGAGGCTGAGAGAGAGATTAAAGCGAAGTGCAGAGGTGAATCTGGTCTCCCTCCTCTCTGTCCTTTGTGTGTGTGTAGGAGCTTTTGATTCCATACTGGTCATAATGATGGCACTGTGATGGCCAATCTCTCTCCCTGTTGTGTGCTGTGTCTCTCTCTTTCTGTGTATCTTTTGTTTCTGTTTTAGATTGGTCAGTTTCTAATTATCCTTCCACTGCTTCATACAGAATGATAAGTCCTCCACCCCCGGCCTGAAGTCTAACACCCCCACCCCACGTAACGATGCCCCTACACCAGGAACCAGCACTACCCCTGGCCTCCGCCCCATCCCCGGCAAGCCCCTTGGCATGGAGGCCTTGGGTAAGATCATATGCACACACGCTCAGTACATTCCAAACCTCATCTTTTCAGTAATATTTTTTTTTCCTTAAAAATGTGAAAATACCGTTTCATGCGTGTTTTCATGGTGACTGTACCAATAGCAATGATCCAAAATGACTAAAATCTCTTTACAATAATGAAATGTAACATTTTTGTTCTCCTGTAATATTACCACTTCAGGGGGTTTGTTACAGCGTTAATGTCTTGAAGACTTGCTTAGAGAGTTGCTAAAAACTATTACTATTGCTTAAAACTATTACTGAGCACTTTTGTTCCTCCCTCATGCCAGCAGCTCCTGCCCTGCGCACTCCGTTGTCCTACGCAGCTCCGTTTGCGATGATGGGTCACCATCCAGAGATGAACGGCTCTCTGACTAGTCCAGGCGTATATGGCCTCCACATCTCTTCTGGGATGGGTGCAGCTTACGGCCGATCGCCTATGGTGAGATTGCTCCCTGTCCTCTCATCACTTCAGGGGCTGTTGTGCATATTTGGAACCCTTTAGTGGTTAAATATTGTTTTGTGTTTTAACTGCCCGTTCGTGTGCCCTGTCTGGCAGCAGAGGAAGTAGGTGGCTGTGGGTGTGGGGAAAAAAGTGGTGCTTGCTTGTTTTAACAAGCCTTTCTATAGTGGAGAGAGAGAGAGGAACTGGAGTTGAGATACAAATTGTGGTGCACTGTTCATTTACTGTGTGCGTGTGTGTTTTATAGCCGGGATTCGATCCACATCCTCATATGCGGGCTCCAGGTCTCCCAACCAGCCTGACGTCGATCTCTGGAGGAAAACCGTGAGTACTTAAATGTAGTCAGTGTGTGTGTCTGTGTGTGTTAAAGCTGTGTTTGCAGTGAAGACAGAAGTGTGACTGGAGGTATTTGCATGCGTGTGGAACATGGACAGTATTAACTGTTTTTATTTTTATTCTTGAAAATAGCCTGGTTTTTTTTTTTGGGTGAAAAAGTACTATTATAATTGATTAGAATCGGTTTTAACATTTTGCAGTTGAGTCTTCTCCTTCAGTTCAGTGTGTCATGATGTGCTGCTGAATAATGCTATTACCAGTTACCTAAAACATTGATTATGCTTATCACTAAATTGCTGTTGTGTTGTCTAGTTTAATATAGGAGAGATACTCTTTGTTTAAACAGATCTCTCATCTGTTCTTTCTATCCCAAACAGAGCGTACTCCTTCCATGTGAGCGCAGATGGACAGATGCAACCAGTACCTTTTCCTCCAGACGCTCTAATCGGCCCGGGCATCCCACGCCACGCCCGCCAGATCAACACACTGAGCCACGGAGAGGTGGTTTGCGCAGTAACCATCAGCAACCCCACCCGCCACGTCTACACAGGTGGCAAGGGCTGTGTGAAGATCTGGGATATCAGCCAGCCTGGCAGCAAGAGTCCCGTGTCTCAGCTGGACTGTCTGGTAAAGATCAGAGCTTGTGGGCGTGTCTACACTTTGTGCTTGTTAAGAAATGAACCAATATGGCATTTCTGGGTCAATAACAAAAACCCATAATAGGCTCCTTACTGTAGTTGACAACTATACCAATAATTAAATTTTTTTATGAATTTGTAAACAATTTTGCATGAAGTAGAGTGACCATTAGACAAGTTAAAACTCTTAAAGATTGGTCATTACCTGTATTTAGCCATGATGTAACTAAATTAATTATTGTGACTGTTTACATATTTAGCAGGTGCTCTTATTGAGTGGTTTTAAATGGGGTAAATGTTATGTTGGGAGTCTTCCCAAAGACTCTTATAGAAGTGGCTTTTCTGCCTAGATGTGTTTGCAGATACAAATAGGGTAGCAAGTTCTGCTGATGAACAACACTGGACCGGTTAATGGTGATAAATCTGTTTTCCATGTATTGACATGAATAGATCTGCTTCAGATGTATTGTGCTGCCCTATTGCCTGTGCTGTAATACTTGATGGCAAGGTGGTGTCGCTACTATATAGCTAATATGTCGTTGAGAGTGAGGAATCAAGGGTGATCCCCTCATATAGCCCTTTGCAACTTAAAGTGGCACTCAGCATTCAATAATAACCGCTTAAGTGAGATTCAACTAATAGCAGTTTTTGTTATACTGAAACTTTACATATTTCTATCCATTCTTCAGTTACATGCATTTTGTTATATTAATGCAGGGGAGGGTATTTCTCTGGAATGAGTGAGTAATAATCGTGATGTAATTCTTCAGTTTAATTGACCATAATTCCTCCATTATCCTCTTCGGTGGTTGGAGCTGTAGTCCTCTGGAGTGCTAAAGTCTTCTGTTTCTCCACAGCAAAGTGGGAGGGCAGTGTGGATTTGATGAGCTGTTCAGTGGCCATCATAAAGTGATTTAATTTGTCTGAAAGCTCCCAGTTATCGATCTGCCCCGGCAAGAGATCCAACCTTCTGCTGTTAATCTGAAAATGTGCTGCATCCTATCTGGAACTGCAACTAGAAACCTTTTAAAAGCTCCCCGCCCCCCAGTGTGCACTCTTCTGCAGCCTCTTATCAGCCTTTTCTCCTTCTCCATTAACCTTCATAATCACAGCACTGAAAGGGTAGGGCTGAGAGAAGAAAGGCACGGAGGCTGCTGGCTCGCTTGAAGCCGTGCCATTTTGTTTTCACCTCCTCTGAAGTAGCGATTATAGTGGGGAGTAGAGAAGGAGATGCGTTACAAAAGACTGGGAGGGGAAAATTATATTAAATTACAAGCTGTTCTCAGGAAATATGGACAGAAAAATTTTCCTCAGGGTGCTTGAACAATTCCTCCTTTGCAAACTAGCATTCTCTCTCTCTCATTCCCTCTCTCCTCCTCCTCTTTAGAACAGGGATAATTACATTCGGTCGTGTAAGCTGCTCCCTGATGGTCGTACTCTGATTGTGGGCGGTGAGGCTAGCACTTTGACGATCTGGGACCTGGCCTCTCAGACGCCTCGCATCAAGGCTGAGCTGACCTCCTCGGCTCCAGCCTGCTACGCATTGGCCATTAGCCCTGATGCCAAGGTCTGTTTCTCCTGCTGCAGTGATGGGAACATTGCGGTATGGGACCTCCACAACCAGACCCTTGTCAGGTAGGTAGAAAGTGTGTTGTTGTGTGGTGTTTTTTTTTTTTTTTTTTTTTTTCTTCATACCTCTCATTTTATGTAAATTGTCCAGCCAATTTGCATTCTTGCATAATTCTGGTGTAGTTGATTAACCAAGGCTTTATTGCTCTTTGCTTTATTAGTTGTATCATGAAAACTGTATGCCCAGAAAGTGTAATCATACTCCTGCTTCAAAGTGCATGGAGCTGTTAAATAATCTCTAATAGACTTGCTTATGCGATATCTTACAATGTATGAACGTCACATAGCTAAAACCACTAGTAGCACGTATCTTGAGTCCTTAATTGTCTATAAGTTTGACTAGTTTTTTCAAAAGCAATAAGACAGCACCCAAATAATGGCAAGATAACAAAGCTGAACACAGCTGAGACATGGGATAGACCGATTCTGCCATGCCAAAGCTGTCCACTATAGTCAACGGCAGACAGAGGCTTAGTTTGATTTAATAAATTAAGTGTTGATGTGCTTGGTTATTCAGGGAAAGTTGAAAGAGTGAAAAATAAGTCTGTGGTTTGTTGGTCTTGCAGGCAGTTCCAGGGGCACACAGATGGAGCCAGCTGTATAGACATCTCTCATGATGGCACCAAGCTGTGGACAGGAGGCCTAGACAATACTGTCCGGTCTTGGGACCTGAGAGAGGGACGACAGCTCCAGCAGCATGACTTCACCTCACAAGTAAGAGAGACACAAGCACGTGCACATCTAATTACACTAAATAAGTTAGAACATTGGAAATACGTTTTTGCTCCAATAAAATGTTTCTTAAACCTGATTCAGCTCAAGATGGACTTGATAATTAGCTAACCATGTGTTAGAACAGGGAAAGTGAAGAATTATGTGTTGATGGGGGAACTCCAAGACCAGCTGGACATAACATGTGATTTGTGAAACACACACTAGCTTTCAGAAACAGACTATTCGTACCTTTCCACTTTGCAAGCTTTTCAGTACAAGCCATTAGTCCAGTGGTATAAAGTTAGGTGGAAACAAATGCCTTAGGCACTTCAAATGGTCAGATAGTCCTGAATGTAGTTCTTAACTGTGATGTCCAGGCTGTAGTATGTTTTGGGAATAACTTTGATGCTTCTGCTGCAGATTTTCTCTCTGGGCTACTGTCCAACTGGCGAGTGGCTGGCTGTAGGCATGGAGAGCAGTAATGTGGAGGTGCTTCACCACACCAAGCCAGACAAGTACCAGCTCCACCTGCACGAGAGCTGTGTACTTTCCCTCAAATTCGCCTACTGCGGTAAGGCAATCTATACAGAACACTTAAATAAACTCTCCAATTGTAGCTTTCATTAAAGCAGTAAGCCATGAGAGGCTGTTACAGTGGTTTTACTGTGGCTAAAGGGGACAGTTTTGTGAATAGTTAATTGTAGAAAACTTACTGGCTCATGTTTTCTATGCAGTGGTGGTGATGGAAACCAGGGGTTGCAGTGTCTAAAACACAAATATAGCCATTTTATTTAGTATTCATATTGACTAGTAAAGCTGTATGTGTCATGAATAGATAAAGTTTTAGGCTAAACTGTGAATCAGGCATAACATTTAATTTTGTGTGTGTGTGTGTGTGTGTGTGTGTGTGTGTGTGTGTGTGTGAGATGTTGACTCCATACATTTCTCTAAAATGAAGCGTTTCACATCCAACCCCTCTGAATGACTTTGTTTACACCTTAATTTAATTATGGCGGGTATATATATCTCTTGTAAGTAATCTGCGTAATAATAATCTTTAATCAGTCTGTTTCTCAAATTGGGTGAAACTTCTAAATCTACCGAGTTCTAGAAAAATAAAAAATTTTATATTATTTTTGTTTGTTTTGCATTGATCATACATCTTTTGAACGCACCAGTATGCCAGTCTGTTCCCATATCATACAGATGCTGTTGCGTTGACTCAAATAGCACTTCACCTTGGCTCTGTCCTTGTCCATTAGTGTGTATATTTTCCTTCAGCGCTGCTATGTGTACCCTTGTGTTCCTTTTTCCTGCGCTGACTGTCAATGTGTTTCCTTTTCGCTGTAAAGGTAAATGGTTCGTGAGCACAGGGAAGGACAATCTGCTGAATGCCTGGAGGACTCCCTATGGTGCCAGCATTTTCCAGGTGTGTCAGTCAATATCTTGGCTCTCTCCTGTTCTCCCACGCGTAGCATTACGTGCTCCGAATGGGCTCTGCTCCAGAAGGGCAATGTGAAGGCTCAGCCAGCGCCCTCCCCCGAGCTCTTCAGCTTCAGGCCCAACACAGCTCTGATGAGGTTGTGATTGATGTGTTCTTTACATGCAGCTGTGCAGGCTGGGATGGTAATTTGAATGCTTTTAACTCACTGACTGGGAGGTGTACAGGAGGTGATCATCATCTTGATGACGTGAATGTAAGGTTCAAGGTCTGAGCTGTCAGCCTGTTTTTCTGTGGCATTCTTAGAAGTTGTGATGGCTGGGCCTTGCACATTCAAAAATGTCTCCGCTTTCATAAATAACAGCAAAGTGAATTTTGAGGAACTGAAGGAAAGATGATTGCACTTTTATTATTGTTATTATCCTCACGTAAGACAAAATTCTAAGATGAGGAAGTGTGGCTAACTTCTCATTCTGATTTGTGTAAGTAGAAAACTTGATGACTATGACTAAGCTTTTTTTTTTTTTTGTTTTTGTTTTCCCCCCACTCTCATTTCTCTCTACAGTCTAAGGAGTCCTCGTCTGTCCTGAGCTGTGACATTTCTGCTGACGACAAATACATTGTTACAGGATCCGGTGACAAGAAGGCCACAGTTTATGAAGTAATCTACTAGATTCAGGAGTGATCCACCAGATCCAGCGAGCTATGACTGGAGCTTCTGTTTTGGCCTCGTTAAGAGTGGAATTGGGATGAACACAGCCCCTCCCCTTTCCTATAAAGACCTTCAAAGAGGAAACCATGTTGGAGTTAAATTTGTCAACTCGGAATACATAACTGATGTGTTTGATCGATTTTCGTGTTACTGGAACAGAACCGCTCCAGGGCCTTTTGGAGACTTACTGGTCAGTTTATCTGAGGATGGCCAGATGGCACTAAAGAAGTACATATTGTCTTGCCTTTTACTTTAAGTCTGCTCACGAGATTTGCTGGGTGTGTGCCTATTCTTCCTTTCTTTTTTTTTTTTTTTTTTTTTTTTTTTCTTCCCCATCTTTCTTTTAACAAAAAGCAAATGATCTGTGATGCAACATGAAGCAGTGCTTCATTTTTAGCCTCCTGCTCCCTGGATGACTTGTGAAAAGTGTATATATGGAGTAATAAAAACATTTTATAAATATATATGATTATATGTATATATATTTCCTTGTCCTGGTATACTTGTGATGGGTTTCTTTTGTCCTCATGTCCTCGATGCTTGATAAATGTAGATTAGGACCTACTTTTTTAAGATGAATTTGTCTGGGTTTTTTTTGTTTGTTTGTTTTGTTTTTTTTTCCTTATGTTATTTAGATTTTTGTAAGTGCACTCTCTCTGGGTTGGCAGTTGATGAGGGAAGTCTCTGAGGCAGCATTTAAAGAGGACATTTGTAAGCTTGGCTGGGCTCTGCAGACTCCTGGTTGTGAGCTGTTTGGTGGCCATGGATTCAGAACTTTGATGGGCATGGTAGATGGTAGTTTATGGATGGACGCCAAACTGCATTGAACTCTGCCAAGTACCAGAGAGCAACCAGAGGAACGTGGGGAGATGTTTGTAAATTAAAACCAATATTAAACTTGGAGAATTGACTAACTGTACTGCTTGTCTGTCCCCTTGCCCCTATCTCGTGTCGTGTTTGTTTCGGTGTGGGAGAGGAGTAGAAGGTTGGGTCAGTCAGTAAAGGGTGAATAAAAGAGGAGCACCCTCAGACTCTGCCAGAAATGAAGATCCTAATGACTGCTACTGATACAAGGGGATCGAGTCAGTACAGCCCAGAGGAACTTTGGGAAACTGTCCTACCTAGCTCTGTTTTTAACCACTGATGGATGAAATGCGTATGGCTAGAAGTAGAATCAGTACAGAGGCAGGTTTATATGAACTGGTTGTTCCACTTTTGTTTTTTGCTTTTTTACATTGTGTTTTCACAACCTGCTCTTGACTTTAATAAGGTTGAGGAGCTAAAGCGTGCTGCTTTGTGGGAGTGGGAGAGAGCAACTTTTCAAAGCTGAACCAGGCCGTCCTAATGTGGAAATGAGGAGCGAGTTTTACGAGGGTGGAAGCAACATTATGCTCTGTCCATAGACTCTGAGATTCACCACCAACAAACCATGCCAAACCCTTCTGCCTTCCTGCCTGGCACAATCCTCTCAAGTTCACACCAAAGTATGTAGCAGCCTGTCAGCACTGAACATGTGCAGCTATTCATAATCAAATAAACTGTTCTTTTGTAGAAAACTGCCATTTGTTGCTTTCATGGTGAACAATTTTGGAAGTGGGACTGCACTTTAAACTGAGCTCCTAAATGACTTTAGTCTTGCATGTAGCGTTGGAAACTGTTCTTGAATTGTACTAAATGAAACTATGCAGACTCAAAATTCTTAAAAGGAGATATTGAGGCAACACTATACATATTTAGTTCTTTATGAAGAAATATGAACATATTTGATCTGTTTTCAAACAATATCTATAGATGGTGATGTAATTGCATCACCTTTGCAAAAATAATACAAGTGACCATTTATTCAATGCTAATTTCTACTTAGGAAAAAGTTAGGATTCCCTGTGCCCTTATAACTGGAATCACCCTCTAGCTGAAATAAGCTCAACTGTTGTTTCCTATAACCCTTGACCAGTCTCTGACAGTGACTGGGACGAAGTTTTTCCTACTCCCTGCAGAATTCTTTCAGCTGTATGATGTCTGAAGGGTTTCTTGCATGCACAGCCTGTTTCTAATCACCCCACAGCATCTCAATAGGATTAAGATCCAGGCCGTTCCAGAAGTCCCCAGTTCTTTCTTTTGAACCATTCCTTTGTGGATTTGCTGGAATGTTTTGGGTCATTATCATGTCACATGGTCCACCTCAGCTCCAGCTTCAATTTTTGAACAGATGGTCTCGAGAAACAGCCCCAAACCATGACATTTCTATCTCTATGCTTCACAGTTGATATGAGGTTCTTGTGTTCAAATGCTGTGTTTGGTTTCTGTCACTGTGCCCAAATAATTCAACTTTGGATTAATCTGTGTAAAGCACATTGTGCTGCAAGTCCTGGCCTTTCTTCAGTCAATTAGTAATTGTTATAGGTAAATTGACATAACACAGTGGTGAACATGCTCACAACTTTTTTAGAATGTGTTGCAGAGCATTAGGGAAAAAAGGTAAATCATCAAGTGTATTTTGGTCGAGCAGAATTTATGAACTGTTCTTTCTTTGAGGTTTGTATTATTACTCACTTGCAGGAAAAAAAGAACTGTTATTATAGCAATGAATGATCGTAACGTTATGACACACTGAGAACTAGCACAGATGGATTTCATAAAGTGAGGTAGTGAGGTGGGGTTTACATTTTGAAAAAGAAGAGGACTTTATTGAGTAACATATGTTTTGATTTATTAAACTGCCTGAGCAATTAAAACAAATGGAGATCAAATCTAAACAGACACATTTTAAAATGAATAAAGACAAAAAGTGGCATGTAAATTATTGAGGAAGTGAATGGTCTGAAATGAATCACTAAATAAACAGCCAAATTTGCCAGAACGTGATTAACTGTGCTCTGTGCTGATTGGGGGCAAGCTGTTGCCTGTCATTAAGTGTTTTGTCTTTTTGAAATGTGATCAAATGGATGATTATTAAACACAGTCTTGATCAGCAGCTGTATTTGCTGTTACCTCTAGCATGGGCTATTTAGCTTAAGTCAGAAGGTGACTGAGCAGCTGTGTGTCGGCTTTGCACCCGAGTCCAAAGTGACAACTGCTGTTCCAGCACAGAGGAGAGAGAGAGGGAGAGAGGGGCCACACTGGGGGTCTGAGTCATAAGTAAATATTCCAACATGGTGTCAGGCTGTTGAAAAGACTGATAGGGGAAGCTGAGACACATAGCTGTGTGTGTGTGTGTGTGTGAGAGAGAGAGATTCCGCTGGCTCAGCTTTGTGCTGTAACCACAGATCTAGCTGACTCAAATTTTGCCCCGCAGTCCTCTTGTCACAGATGCTCACGCCCACACATTAACACACACTCACATATACAGGCTCTCCCTTACCTCGGCTCAACTGGACTTTGGGGTCAGGAAGTGTGTGCAAGTGCATTTGCCTTTCATGTAGGTTGAGCTGAGAGTAGAGCACCCTGAGAGTTTCTGTGCAGAAGGAATCATTTTAGGCTGGACACTCTTTATTATATAGGTAATCAAGTTATTTACTGTCTTTGTAATTCATGAGGTTTTTTTAGTATATATAGACCAAACAATGGACCTAAATAAACAATAACAAACCATGTAGAGCCTTTCGAGTACACCAAGGTACAAACAATGTATAGTACTGTGCTAAACTCAGAGACTATGTTTGTCACTCAAAATGACCGTACAAGGTATTCATGCTCCAGCTTTGGAAAAAAGGCAGAAAACACATTTAACATTTATCATTTCTTTAGTGTGGCCAACCATTTCTTTTATGACAGCTTCCATTCTTTGCTTTCAGTGTTTGAAATAAGTCCACAGGGATATTTTTCCACACTGCCGAAGTTCAGTCTTTTTTTCAGTTCAGTCCATTTTCTGCTGCTTATGATCCTCATTTGGTGATGTAGGGGTCTGGACTCTGGAGTGGCCAGAGCTTCTTTGTTTTGATTTTCCCCCTTTTCTTGACAGCTACACATCCCTTCAGACCCATAGTGTTGAGTGTGAGATTTTTGCAGATCTGAAGCAAGAGTGGAGCTTGATTTTCTTCTTTTCAAAGATGAAAGCTTTACTCTGGTTTTATGTGTTGGGGACAATTATGGTGGTCTACTAATGACCATGTTGTGTAAACTAATGGGGGTCCAAATAAAGAATAAAAAATAACAGGTCCTGCACAGTCCTGCACAATTCCAAATTTCTTTATAATCCTGTTCTTTTTCCCCACTTTCCTAACACACACACACACACACACACACACACACATACATACATATATATATATATATATATATATATATATACACATAAGATATCTAATTATGTCTAGTAGTGTAAACGTACCATCAAAGGTACAAGGTCAATATATGTACCTTGAATGAACTTGGAAAATACCTTATTCACATTCTCCACACGAAAGATGCATATTTGTGAAAATATGACTGCAGTGAAATATGGTGCCCTTGAGGGAACCACCTAAGTGACACTGCTTGCACCCTGAAAGGTGCAGTTTTTAAAGGACAGTGTAAAATATGCATCGTCATCATGCAAACTGCCAAACAATCATTGTGGATTCATTGAGGTGAATTGTACATTGGCACTGTTATATAATCAATTCATCAAATTTAATGGAGCAACTATGACAGCCCTGAATTTCAAAGCATAACAGCTGATTGGTGTGAGTATTATAGTGTAATAGAAGTACAGTGAGCAGTGTAATAGAGGTATAATGTAAAGGTGAGCAGCGCAATAGTCTGTAGGTCTTCTGCTTTTTCTCTCCCTCTGTATTTCCGTTCTTTCAACCCTCTTTCTTTTCCATCCTATCTCTTTTCTCTCACTTTCTCACTTTACAACTGTCTCTCCCTTCCTTCTGCCATAGCCCCCCGCCCTCAGGTTTCTCTCAGTGAGCCACAGGTAGTCCTTGAACTCATTTGCACTCTGGCTGGGGTGCTTGCAGTGCTGAATCTCTCTCTCTCTCTCTCTCTCTCTCACTCTCATGAACAATAGTCCTGCTGAGGGCTAATGCATTTTCAGTAGGACACTGTGCTGCACTTTTAGTATGTCCTGAGAAACAAGCTTGCTTTTGCCCAGTAGAAAAGCTCCATGAAGTTCACAGCATGACTAGACGACTCTGGATCTGGCCCTAATAAACCTGTTCTTAGATATTAAATTCTCTAATACTGAAGAGTCACGCTGCACACTGTAGTACTCACTGAACAAAACTGTCCATGATATTAATGTTAGCCCTGAGCTTTCAGATAAGCTGTCATGTATGAGTACTTTAGAGAATTATTTAGTCCAACAGACCAAAAAGAGTGAACGTGTAGAATTATTGATGTCGATGACTTTGCTCTCCCATTCATAGTGTAAATGTGAGTTTTGGTACTGCTATTTGGAATTTAAGCTGCTTTATTGAACTAATAACCCAGTCCAATTTACCTATCCATGTCCTGTCCACACATGCATGCTTTCATAGTGACTATTTCAGACTATACAGACACCTTGTACAGATCAACCTAATGAGTCTAGGGTGAAGTTTAGATTCTCTACACACTGCTGAGTTTCTAGTTTAAAGGGCTGCACCAAAGAGCTCGGCCAGGTTGTTGGAAATGACAACAAACGCTAACATTAGCTCATTTAGATTAGCCATGCTAACATTAGCTCAATGAAACTGCTCCTGATCTGTCCTAACAAGGTCATTAGAAATGAATAGCATTGTGAGTTTCTGTGTTTTCTCATTAGGTTGAACAGATTTTCCCAGCATTCTGCAAAGTTTGTCCAACCTAGCAACAGTTGCTATGAAAAACACAGGGTGGAGCTTGGCTAGATTAGTAGTAGGGAATTTAGATTTTATTACAGGTTTTAATTCCATTGTGTTTTCACTTTGAGCTTTTCGTTTTCATTTCATTCTATTAGTAAATCTATCTCTCTTTCTCTTTCTCTCTTTCTGTCTGTCTCATTCTCTTTTGCTGTCCAGAACATTGTCTCTCACTCTCTCTTACTCACTCCCTCCTCTCTCTCTCTCTCTCTCTCTCTCACACACACACACACACACTTTCACCTTCTCCTACTCTCTCCCACTATCTCTCTCTTTCTGTCCAACTTTGTCTCTCGGTTTCTCAGTCCAGAGCATTTTCTCACCCTCTCTCCCATTCTCTCCCACTCTACCTGTCTCTTCTACTGTCTCTCTCTCTCTCTCTCTCTCTCTCTCTCTCTCTCTCTCTCTCTCTCTCTCGCTCTGTGCAACAATCCTGCAGCCTCTTGCAGTACCTTCCTTTCCTTCATCTGTCCTTCATTTCTCTCTCTCTCTGAAGTAGTGTTTTTAGTACAGAATGGCAATGGCTTTTTTTCATGTTCCTCTCTTGACAAAAGAGTACTAGAATAGGTGGAGATTAAAGGGTTTTGCTGCTGAATGGCAGAACATGTATGCGCACACACACACACACACACACACACACACACACACACACACACACACACACACACACACACACACACACACACACAAATGCACACACCCGCACACACACTCACACACAAGCACACACAAGGAACACATGTACAGAAGCCTCAATATGAGAGCAGCCAGCATTTTGATAAAATCCAGCGGCCCTTTTCTTTCTCCAGAAGAGCTTTCATCAGGTCTGGGCCCAAGTGCTCTCTCCACTCAGGCCTCAAATTAGCAGCAGCTTAGTGAGAGGGCTGAAATGGCCTCCTCTTGTCTCTGTCTCATTCTCCTTCTTTTCCTTCCTCCTGTGCTGTGTGCTGGGTCTGCTGAGGAATCCTGTGGTTTATTGGTGTGGAGGGGTATGAGTGGTGAGCTGATGGACTCTGTCTGGGTGATGTTCCCGCACACTTCACTGACGGATTTCTCCCAGCAGGAAGCCGCAGGAGTTGGTATGATGTACATAGCTTCACCTTTCTTATCGTTTCTGCTTTTCGCTGATGTTGGCAGCACAAACCTAAAGCAAGGATTATCAAGTAAGTGAAATTCATGCCCCTTCTCTGTCCTTTCTCTTTCTCCTTCTCGCTCTCTCTCTCTCTCTTTCTCTCTCTCTCTCTTTCTCTCTCTCTCGCTCACTTACACACTCAACCCCATAGGCTGATGAGACTGAAATGCCTCACTGGAATGTCTATGCATCATATACAGTATTACTATCAAACTCTTCACTACTCTTCAGAGTACCCAGCCTTCTTAGAGTCCTTGGGAAGGACGCTTGAAAGTGCTCCTCCTGGAGACTCCATTGTCCTACTGGGGGACTCCAACGCTCACGTGGGCAATGACAGTGTGACCTGGAGGGGTGTGATTGGGAGTAATGGCCTCTCTGATCTGAACTGGAGTGGTGTTCAGTTTCTGATGTAGGGAGTTGCAGCCTAAATTAATCTAGTTCATCGGCAAAGGAGCGACATCAGATTGTAATGAGGTAATGAGTTAACAGGGGAAAGAGAGTGAAAGAAAAAGCCAGTCTCTTGGGGTTAGCTGTTAGCCATTAGCTGACTATGGCGCTCCTCACTCAGCCAGCTGCTTCAGGCAATGCTGCGGTCTCAGCCTACAAGCTGAGAGGCTCCATACCTTCTCAGCTAAAAGTAATACTGTGAACGATTTGTCTTATTTAATCTAATCTAAATCTCATTCAAATTAATCTAATCTCAACTCAACTAATGTAATGACATTTTAGGCCTTCTACTAGTCCATTGGTCATGAAATGTTCATATAAACAGCTTTTTCAAATGGTGTTAAAAAAATAAACAAAATAATAAAATAATAAAAGTGAGCATTAGACTTCAGAGCAGTCCACCATGCATTAGAGAGTACACACCAACACATCAGATTCAGAAAAGCATAGAAGAACTGATGTGCTGCCCTATAGAATTCACATTACACAGTCTAAATACGGAGATAACTTTATCCGACCTATTTCCATGCAGACTAAATGTATGAATACCAAATCACCTCCTTACGTGCGCCCACTGAACCGTGCATCATCAGATTATGATGTATTGGCGCTGTATGAAATGTAAATATGCTGTTGTGGCAGAAAACACTCAAGGTGGCAAATCCACTGTGATTACCAAGTGATATAGGAAAACACGTAATGTCCTGCTGAGACACTCACGGGCAGAGGAAATATTTTATTTGCACATAAATTGCATTAGATATGCAGCGATAGATCACGTAGGGGATGACACTTAAGTGGCAGGAGATGAATCAGACCATGACACGGTATGATGAGAAGGTGTGCGTGTGTTTGTGCAATGTAACACACCTCTGTAGGAGGCAGTGACAGCTCTAAAGATGTGTACACAGCAGGGGTCTTTCTCTGACACATCACCTGCAGATTCTGTCAGCACCACACGCACTGGTTAGGTATGATGTTTAGAGGATAAGACACCATAGTCAAAGAGTAGACAAGGACTGGAGCAGTGACAGCATACTGACAGTGGTCACATGGCCACCAGGGTAAGATCGCTGTCACACACGTTCTGGAGTGGCCTATTACTTTTTTCAACAACAGTGACATAACAGAATGTGATGAAATGTTGACAAAATTATTTCATGTATTATTATTAATTACAATGAATATAACATAATAATTATTAACAAATCATAAATATTCTTACATCAAGCAATGCAGTTTTTGAGGATAATGGAATTTGTCAAGGATATTGTTAACATAACATGCAATATAAAAACACACAATCTCTTTTTAATAACTTGATTCAGAATTTAACTGAAGTCATTAAACATGGGTTAGCCAATCAGAGTTTAGAACCTGAACTGTGGTTTATAAGAGCAGACCACTGTTAACATATTTAGTGGTTGGAGCAGTGATAACATGTTTAGTGGTTGGAGCAGTGATAACATATTTCGTGGTTGGAGCAGCTTACAGTGAGTAAAATGGGGGTACCAAGACCGAATTACACTGAAGGTGCTAAGTACTAACATTAAATTTCACTATAAATTTCATTGTAATATCACAATTTTAGTTAAAATTAAATTAGAAATATCTGTAGTTAATAGTAAGGATTCAGTAAAATTACAGTAAAAATCATTACTGTCTTCAACAGCCTAAGATATTTTTTTTTCAAAGACTTGCATCTTTAAGTGTTTTTTATATGTGATTGTGATGTGTGCACAGATCCCAAATGCCTCTGGCATTCCTTCTGTTGAATCTTCAGTGAAGATTACATTTGTGCTAACAACACTGCACAGTAGAACAATGCACCACCACTAAACATTCTGCTGGCAAATTTTGGATTTTGCTTGCCCTTTTTAGCCAGCATATAGACAGTTCTATCTGGGAGTTTTCTTGGTCTTACAGATCTTGCCTTTTCTTACACTGTTCCCCACCACTTCTTAACGGCATTTCAGAAAATGGAAATTGTGAGTTTTACTATAAATAGCTGCTGGTTCAGCTTACTTCCAAAATATGTCATTGGCTGGGGGTACCCAAACTTAACCACACCACTGCAATTACCTGGTAAGTGGAGATTTTTTCTGATTTACTGTCCTGCATAAATATATAACATTATAGTGAAATTTAGTGTACTTTATCAGCATAACACCTAGAACCTGTTTCAGAGTAATTTAACTAGGCTGTATGCGTCCTTGCTATTATTTTACTCCAATCATTACACAACACTTTGGGAAAAATACCACACACTTGCCCAGCTAATATCTAGAACCTGTTTGACATTTCAGTCAGACATTTCAATCATTTGAGTTGTCATTGAACAACATAGTTAAATGATAGAGCGATTATCAATTTGAACATTATCTCTCCATGGTTATCATGATGCTTTGAGGAAACATATCTCTCGTTTTTACCTAGAACGTAAGGCACTGTAAAAAAAGTGTTACCAATATTTTTTTATGACTTGAATATAATGAGGCTATGGTTGTGCTTTATATTTTAGTCTACATTTTTGCCATGTTTTTGATATTTTTTCGAAATTTAAACAATGTCACAAATTCTCACTCCTGGTTCTGGACTCTACTGCCTCAATGCATTCTCAGTGACAAGCAGAAAAAGTCAAATTCTTCACAGCTCTGATTTGAGCCATGTTTGAACATATCAATGCAGTCAGTTTAGCAGTTTTTCACGTTGTGTCTCCATTCCCCAAACACAGTCATGTAAAAGACAAAAAACTAATCTAACCTGTGTTATAATCTGCAGTCTAGGGTTAGAGCTCACATCATACTGGTATCTTACTGACATTTTCAGCATCCAGTCTTTGATCACCTTACTAAACTTCTCCTAGTGATATACTACATTCTAATTGCTTTAGTGCATATGGCTCTTAGTGCTAATATGCTACAGTGAGGCACGAGGAGCCAGAATTTCCCCAGACGGCTCTTGGGCATCAGTCTGATGAAGAGGGCTTCACACTGGCATAATTGCAGCTGCCACCAGTTAATTCGGAGGTGAAAGGGGGTCGTAATGGGTTCAGTAAAGCAAATAATTGGAACAAATAAGTAATTAAGAGATTGGAAAGGGGTGAGATTAAATCTAAAGGACCTCTAATTTAACATGATTATGAAGTTCTCTCCTACCTCTTCAATCAACCCGGGCGGCGCCGTGATAGGCTCTTACGACTAATGATTTCCCGGTGGTTTTGGCATCGCTCGAGTGAGATGGCAGTCAAGGTTTCAGAGGAGTCATAAAAATGTGAGGCGACGTAAATTACACTATGGCACACTCAGCCGCTCTCAAGAAAAGCAGCAACTGACAATTGCTGCACCTGCGTTTACAGTATTCTAAACAGCTAAGCTGTGTCTCCTGTCTTATTCAGACAAGTGTTTAAAGGAATACTCCAACATGTTTCAACCTAATCTCTATCTACTGCATCTGTATTACACCATCGATTACCACGGACAACAACTGCAGCTGTTCCTTGTTCTTAGTAAGGTGGGGGTCTTTTTTTCTTGGGGTTTCGCACTGCATTTTTTTTAACATTGCTTCTGGTTGTGCATCTCTTTGATGCTAAATAAGAGTCAGTCAGCTGTGGTGACCTTCAGGGCCTTTTAGGCCTTTGGAGAAAGACTAATGATTTCTATAAACTGATAAATACATGCCTGTAATTTTTTATTCATTTTTATTCTATAGAATCAGGCTTAAATTTAAACTCTGCTAGTATTACCAGAATACTTTTGTTTCATTTTTAAATTTTGGATGAAACAAATTCTTGAGATGCTCAGCAGAGAACTGGTCAATCAGGATTTTTTTCTTTGTGGATATTTAGGACTTCAAGCTGAAGCTGAAGAGAAGATCTAACATGTTAGATTAACCCTTCTGTGGTGTTGGGGTCTGTGGGACCCATTTTCAGTGTCCCCCCAAAACTTGATGTGATTTATTAATGTTTCAATGTCATATTCCTTCCATTTTTCTGTGAAAAACATATAAAATAACACATTTTCAATGACTTACACTGAACAACCCTACATATTTATATTACACATGTGGAGTTGGGGTGAACCTACAGGGAGTAAAAGTGTGGAAGTGCTGTGTCCCTTCACTCTGTTCTCCTCCTACATGGCCTGCTGTTGGTGTGTCTGTGTGCACTTGTTTGTATATGTGTATGTGCGCATGCATGAGGGTGGACAACATGGACAGGCTGCTGACTGGCTACAGCTGCAAAAGGAAAACCCTACACTGGCCAACTGTGATATTTTAAACATCTGTATCGAACATTTAAAAATCTGTATTGATTTAAAAAACAACAATAGTTTTAATATACATAGACAGAAAGTGAACTAACTAGCATATGTGGTTCCACCAGTAAATCTTAACTGTTTTTCATTTATGATGTGGTAAGATGGATCAGTGAAATTCAGTGACTGCAATTGTAACTGAAGGCCTGCCTTCCTTTTGATCTAAGTGGTAGCACGTGGTGGTGATTTAGGCTACTTGACCTCTTTGGATTGATGTTTTTTTCAGCTAAGTGGAGCCTCTGAGCACTTCATGCAAAACCGTGCTCCTCCCCTGAAAGTAGAAAAAAGGTAGAAAGTAGAAAACTCGGTCAGTGTGAATCCTCTAAAGTAAGAAAAGTAAGAAAATCTGGTTAAAATGTATTATAGAGCAATACTTATATGGCTACAAGACCTTCATGACAACTATTAGATCACATTGATGGTTTTCTAAGGTTGTGTCATTGAACTTTCTGGAGTGAAATGAGAGACTTTGTAGTTATATGTATGTCTCATTGGCATAAAGCTAATAATTTGGCTGACCACATCAGACTTGTTGAGGAAAAGTGAGCATTGTCTGTGGCCCTAAAGTAAAATGAGTTTCACTTGACTGTTTATAAATCAATGTGACCTGAAATATGCTTCAAAGTTGACAGAAGCAGCCTTTATGACATACAATGCCTAGTGTAATAAACCTTTATAAACCTTTATCTAGGTTTGTATAAGATGTAATGCTGAGCTTTAGCCTCATGAACACTGCCCTACAGTAAAGTGTTACCAAAATTACTTCTCAAAACCTGAACATAATAAAAACCAGAGGACAATTGCTATAGTTTAGAATGGACAGGCTATTTTGCTTTTGCTTACGTTTGGTAATCAACAGTGTTCTGTGTGCTACAGATGCTGTAGATACAGATCAGATTGAAAAATTAATAGAGTAGTCCTTTAAAAGCAATAAATGATCTATGGAAGAGCTTTCTATTATTGTAATGTTGTAAGACGCATTGAGAGGGAAGCTGCTGTTCTTTGTTCCGTGCTGTGTGAACCTTGATGGAGTGAAGACTGGATAAATTGCAGTAATGAGGATAATTAGAATGATGAGAGTAATGATAGCAGAGAGAGAGAGCAGATGGGACTCGTTCTGGTGCACTCTCAACAGCATCAGTGTCTTGATAGACAACATGCTCACTCTGTCTCTCCCTTTCTCTCTCTCCCTCCCTCTCTCTCTCCTGCTCGCTCTCTCGGTAGCACCCTCGAGCGCTCTGTATGTTTGTCTGTCTTTTGTTGCTGATCGCTGACGAAACTGAGTGGACTTTTCTCTCTCTCTCTCTCTCTCTCTCTCTCTCTCTCTCTCTCTCTCTCTCTCTCACACACACACACACACACACACACACACACACACACATAGTAAGATGATAAACAAAACGCAGCGCTTCTGTGCAAGAGTAAATTGCTCCCGCTCTGGGCCCAGTCCTGCACACAGGAGCAGATGGTGTGTGAGGGTGGGTGTCTGTGTTTGATGGGGGATTGTCATCATCTGTGGCCCCCTCCTCGCTCTCATGATTAAGGCCCTGTCCATAACTGCCTCTGTCAAAATTTGTCAAACACCATTCATATCATGGTTCATGTGCTTCGCTTTTAAAGCAGACTGTCCTATTTAATTCTGTACTAAAAGGCTGAGTTTGTTCACAGAGACACACCTTCATTTGTATGCAAAAGTTTTGGCACCCCTGGTCAAATGAGTAGTAATAGAGTAGACAATCTCTTTAGCAAACTCTTTAATAAATAACGTGGTATGCACAAAAGTTTGAAATGAAAATTCCAGAACAAAATTAATTTTCTGACTCTTCAAACGCAAGAAGCTAACTGATGCCTACAAGGCAGAGGAAGGCCATAAAAAGATATCAAATAGATTCCAGCTTGCAATTTCTATTGCAATGATCTGAAATGTCAGTTAAGGGGAATTGTGGAAGCCAGGGCAAGATCTGGAAGATAGAATTTCTCAAGTGCTTTCCAGAAAGGCAAAGCAAAACTCTGATAGGCAAGCAAAAGGACCTGCGGGAAGGTTTAGCCGATACAGGAGCACTAGTGCTGCATTCAGCCGCGCAGACTTGCTTGCACTAATGTAATCTGCATGCAAGAATGATCAATGATATCCTTACCTGTGACTTCATCACAAAATTCAACATCTGAGGTATGCAAAACAACATCTAGATAAGCCAGAAGCATTTTGGAAACAAGTGCTGTGGACTGAAGTAAAAATTTAGCTTGGCCAAAACCAACAAAGGTGTACTTGGAAGGAAAAAGGAGCAGCATTTGATGAAGAGAACACCTTGTCAACTGTTAACTGTGGGGTGGATATATTATGCTTTGGGGTTGTGTGGCAGCCGGTACAGGAAAACAGGAAAAATGTGGAAGAATGGTCACAAATAATTATTACCATATTCTGAAACCTAGTGTGACACAATCAGTCTAGAAACCTCAAAAGAGACTGGCTTCTACAACAGGACAACGGTCCAAAGCATGCCACAAATCAACAAGCTGAAGTATTTACAATTGCCTTCACAGTCCTCTGAATAATTAAGCACAATTTAAACATCTTTGTTTACTTCTTTTCACATCAAAAATGTGTAATTTTTCCAGGGATGCGCAAACATTTACATGTACAGTTGTACACACTGACTTCAATCTTACTGCTACTTACAGTCATTTTTCATTTTATCAGAAATATTTACCATTTACCAAACTTTGTAGGTTTTTAATTACTGACTGTACCCATTATGTTGCTGCACTATTCATCAGCCCCTTCTACCCCACCCCTAACAGAAAGAGAATACTATTAGGCCACTGCAGACCAGATACTATTCGAATGGTGGACTTTTCTCAGCACAGGAGTGACATTGAAACTATTTTTACACAAATGATGCACACAAATGTTTCAATATTAGCCTAAGAAACCAAAATTAAAATTTGTTTGGTTTTCATGGACCAACTGACTTTTGTGAGTCATTGTGTGGCTTTTTCTGTAGTACCACGTGCGATGACAGCTTTTTGGCACCAAAGAAAAGGCAAAAGATCTGCACTTTTGCAGAGCGAGAAAGAGACGTCCCTTATGTTAAACAATTTTATCAGAAACATTTGACAAACAATATGAGATATTTAAATGGAATGAGAAAAAAATCAGCAACAGTATTATTATATGGTGAGAAATTCATGTGGATAAATCAAGTATGTCATGAAGGGTGCATTTTTCCCATTAGTGGTAAGACTGTGCTGATTGTATGCAGGACTTTAAATGGACTGGTATCTTGTACAGCTCAAGTAAACATCATAGTTTGGTCCAGTTTCTTCTGACCTGGTCTGTTGTGTGCATGTAAATATGCTGTATCTCCTTGTCATTGCCATGCTGTGCTTAAGATGGCAATTAAGATTTGGACCACCCAAATAATATCTGGTTAGTGGTGGTCCAATGGTGGTCCTTTTCTGTTGATGGACAGAGTAGAGGAAGGCTGACAAATTGTACAGCAATAGATGGCTTACAGTGAGTAACAGTAAATGTATGAAGTGCACCTATAAGGTAAGTGTTTCAGGCCAAAGAGCCAACAGCCAATGACACATGTGACACAATCACAGGGAAATCAGGAGTATGGACCCTGACACTGCCACAGACATCCATGAATGGGGGTCTAAGAGAACACAATTGGCCTAACTCTCTGGGTGGGTCATATGGCCCTCAATCTTCCCCCCACTGCTCAGCCATAATTCTAGCCATTGTGGACATCTATTAGCTAAAGTAAGAGCATTGGCGGTTTGTGTTCTCCTCCAATCATGTTGAGCTATCCAGCAACACTGCAATCGCAGTAGATCATAAAGATGTGGTAACTGGATTGACATGACCTTAAGAAAGCCTTCATCCTGCCATCATGTGATTGAGGTAGACCTAGTCAGCAGGTGAAACCCAGACATGAGTAAAAGTCCAATGAGTGTAGATACATAGAGTTAGGCTCATTTGTTTGTTTGTTATGGCTGCAGATGGAGAAGGTTCATCTACTTTTCTATTCAAATCTATGCCAATGCTTGGGTACAACATTAGAACATGCAAACAAGTAAACGGGGAGATGTTTCCATTCATTCAATGCAATTTGATGGAGCCTGACACCTTAAACTGCCTCATACCTCTATAGTTTATGTCACTTATACCATTTTGGGGTGTTTAGTCAGACTGAGACTCAGTTTGTTAGAGTAATGCAATAATAACAGAGCTGTAAGTTTACCATCACTGAGTCAAGTAGCTTTTTATGTCACTTTGTATCTGCACTCATATGACTACAAAAAGTTGGCATTAATGTTCATTACTTAGAACATAAAGACTTAGGACTAAAGTTGAAGGAGCAAATCAAGTCTTATTTTCCATAAAGTCACACTAGTAATGTTTCTCCGTGACATAACAGGGTGGATGTTTAGCAGTAACAGATGTGGATAAAGTAGCTCAATTAAAAGTACACTATATGGCTAAAAGTATGTACAGCGCTCTGAATTGTGTAGTTCATGTGTTTAAGCCAACCCCATTGCTAACAGTATATATATATATATATATATATATATATATATATATATATATATATATATATATATAATAAAACATATGGCCAGACATTGCAAATAGATAAACACTGGTAGTAGAAATGGTTGTATTGGTAAGCTTGATGACTTTTAATGTGGCACTGGGTGCCACTTTTGCCACAAGTCAGTTTATAACATGTCTTCCCTGCTATATCTGCCCTTGTTAACTGTAAGTGCTACTATTATGAAAAATACATTTCTAGGAGCAACAACAATGGTAGACCACACAAACTCACAAACCAAGACCACTGACCGCTGAAGCACATAGCCCATAAAAATTACCCATCCTCTGTTGCATCCCTCACTACAGAGTTCCAAACTGCCTCTGGAAGCAAGATCAGCACAAAACTATGCTGGGAACATCATATAACAGGTTTCTAAGGTGGACAAGCTGCATACAAGCCTAAGATCTCCATTTTGCCATGCCAAACATTGACTGGACTAGTGTAAAACATGCTGCCACTGGACTCTGGAGCAGTGGAAATGTGTTCTCTGGAGTACTCTGGTAGTCTGATGGACAAATCTAGGTTCAGTGGATGCCACAAGAACAATGTCTACTGAAATGCATAGTGCCAACAGTAAAGTTTATTGGATGGAGGATAATGGTCTGGGGCTATTTTTCAGGTTTTGGGCTAGGCACCTTGGTTCCACTGGGGTAACAAGGATAATGTTAATACTACAGCATACAAGGCATTTTAGACTACCTCATATAGTACCTCAATGTACTACGCGTCCATAAAGATATGGTTTTGATGAGCTAAGTGGAGGTACTCCAACTGATTGTGAGCCAGACCCTCTCGTCCAACATCAGTGCCTGACCTCAAAAAATGCTCTTTTAACTGAATGAGCACAAATTCCCACAGACACACTCCAATATCTTGTCTTCAAAGAAGAGCTTTTACAACTAACAATGTAAAAAAAAACTTGTAAAAATGTAACTGAGTAAAAGTAGATGTGCTTGAACACAAATGTGCTTGACTAGAAATAAAAGTATCTTTATTTAAGAAGTTTAGATCCATCAAAATGTTAAGTAACTGAGCCAATAAAATTGTTTCCCACCTCTCAATAGTAAAAAGCCTATCATTTGCTGGGATCAGAGAAAAGCTTCATGCAAGAGTATAAATACAACACATGACATGTTTATATGTCTGTTGAGCCCAAAGACAGTTGGATTCACAGTTCAGTTGTGCTCAGTCGGGGTCTCATTATCATCTTAGTTCATTATTATCTTCAGTTCAATGAGTCTAAGAATGGAGCATGGTCTTAAAGTCAGTGTAAGTCACTGGAATGCTCATTAAATATTCATATGTATATGATGCAGTTGTATTCGCTTTAGTCAATAAACACTTGCTCATACAGCCCTTACACACACTTGACCAGTGATACAGGCACACGCACACACACACACACACACACACACACACACACACACACACACACACACACACACACACACACAAGTATGCTCATGCAGGACATACTCACTCACATCCAGAGATGCATGAGCTCATCTGCAGATTTTACACAACATTCTCTGTCAGTAAACAGCCAGCATATGAACACATGTTCCACATGTACACTTTAAATAGACACACATACTCTCTTTCTCTACCATAACTCAAAAATTCTAAGCAGTATATAACCAGCAGTTTTGAACAGTTGTATAGACACAAAAGCATACCATTTTTATAAAAACACATGAAAAATGAATTACTTGCAGAAAATATGTGTTTCAGTAATGACATTTCTTAAGTCCATCTAAACAGTGTTTTAGTTTAGCTATAGTTTCTTGTTTGGTTGAAGGGAGATATTTGCAAACGTTTTGTAAAGCTTGTCCAACCTGGCACGGTTTCTGAGAAAGAACACATCTGTGGGTGGTGCATGGGTGGTTCAGCGATGTGTTTGTGCCTCCTCAAAAGCATTGCCTCATGAATTTGTTTCAGGCTTGTATGAGCTCTACCCTCTTGGTACATGCAGCTCACAAACACACACAGATTACTAGGCTAAGCGGGGACAGACAGTGGGGACAGGCAGGAAAAGCAGGCCGGGTTAATGTCACTGGACACATGTCATGGTTCCAGGCCACAGGCTGAGAGAGCTATACAGTAGGTGACAGCAGTGTAGCCATTACAGACACTCACAAAGAAATCACTGTTAAAGAGGGAGGCAACGAGAGGGGGAACACATTAAAAGAGCAACAGGAGACCAGAAGAGAGAGAGAGAGAGAGAGAGAGGGAGGGAGGGAGAGAGAGAGAGAGAGAGAGAGAGAGAGAGAGAGAGAGAGGGAGGGAGAGAGGGAGGGAGAGAGAGACAGAGACTTAGCACTGCTGATCCACTGGGATAAATGCTTCTGCTTTAACTGAATCACCATGGCACTGAGCTTTTGTCCCAAGGCAGGAGAGCGAGAGAGAGAAAAGGGGGGGCTGGGGGAGGGTTCGGGGATTGTCTGGTAAGGAACGTTTGTCATGTGCTAGCATTAACAGCACATTTAGTTCTCTGACAGGGTTGGGATAGCTACTGACAAATTAGGAGCTAGCAACTTTGTAGCTTCTTTCCCCAAAAGTTGCAGCTAGCTACAATTCAGCTTCTTTACCAGAAAGAGTAGAGGCTACTTTTCAGCTACTTTTGAAAAGGAGTGCACTACTTTTTATCTACTTTCAAAGAGCGACTGTCAGAATGTTTGTGATTCTCCACCTGACACACCAAACAAAAATATACAAAAAGATCACCAAAAAGAGACTTTAAGTGTAACTAACAATTAAATTTACACAAACAAAGACGTGATATCCAACAAAAATTTAAACTAAGTAAGGTCAAAGTCAATCATTCCTGGTTTTTCCTAACAAAAATCAACAAAAATATCTGCATACAAACCAAACAACTTTGTACAAAGACTTGGCAGCTGTTGAAATAAAACTGCTCCAATTGAAACATTTCAGCAAAGATATTTACAGACATGACATTCAGCGACACTTTAGCTCAAAATTCTGGATTTTCGTTTATATTAAATGAACATCAACACATACTGAAACATACTTACAGCCAAGATGGTAAAACAGACAGAAAATGTTGCGGTTCATTTTTGTTGAAAGGACTAAATGACCCCTGAGCAAAGTCTACAAGTTAGGGGTGATCAGTGCGTGACCGTTTGCTCAAACTGTCCACAGCTCAGTCAGGATTGCATAATCACCACCAGCCCAGTTAACGGCTGTGACCTATGGTACAGATTTTGCACGGATCACCTGAAGCCTGTAGCGAAATTGTAGCGAAGATTTTGCTATAGCTACACACAAATTTGTAAGTGCTACGGATATTAGCTACATTTCAAAAACTAACAGCTGTCAGTTATCACTGTCTGAAGAAAACCAAACCTTCCCTTTCTCCCATTTTTAAATTTTTCTTACTTTTCTACACAATTTAAGATCAGCAGCATTTATGAAAATTTCATGATGAATGGACCAATAGAAATGCTCCAAAACGGCTTGGAATAAAATTACTTTACATTAACTTATATTGGAAGTAAAGAATGTTTTTCCCAGAAACTGCAATTTACAATACTCTGTAAACCCCCATGCACTAGGGCACAACAGCAAGGGATATCAGGTACAGCAATACCAAAAGACCTCCAGCATGTCATTCTAAACCAAACTTTTTGTCTTACAAAGTTCTTGGTTGGTTGAGGACCTAAAAGGAATAATTACACAAATAAAGAAGCACATTAGGTTTTTACAAATGCATTTTATAATGGCACATTTTATTACTTAAGTACTACAAATCAACAGTTTTAAAAGGAAAATAACATTGTAAGAAGTTAGATTTAGTATAAAAATATAATTGCTCTCTCATTGAGTAAACAACGGTTACAGCTTTGATACATTTGCAGATGATAAACAGAGCCAGTGTTGATTTTGTTACCATTTCGTTCACAAACAAACACCATATGTGCCATAGCACACAGTGACACAGCATGCTACCTTTAGTTCACTTTTCCAAATGTTTTTTGTAGAAAATGTATTTTGTTCTTGATAAATCTCTACAGACCATTGCAGGAATGTCTTTAACTCTTTAAATGGCCAGGGTCCACCAGCAGGCCCAAAGGTTTATTACACACTTTTAATAAGCTAAGTATAGCTCAGGCAGTTTGCACTGAAGTCCCTGTATTTAGTAAATAATAATCCTTAATAGGTGCCGGACCCAATCTTTGAGTTTTCAGATCCAGATCTGTCTTGTTCCAGTCCTGTTGGTGGCCAATTTCAGATTAAATGTTGTGCTTAGTAGCAAGGAAAGGCCTGGGAGGGCAAACGCTAATGCTAATACTAGTGCTTACATATCACTGAGAGCTAAATTCCAATGCAATGACAAGCTCTGGTGTGAGCAGAGTGTTTTTGTTCGTGGAGTTTAGTAGGTGGCTCCAGCTGTGCGTCTCTGAGAGCAGCTAATATGTTCCATTGTGTGTGTGTGTGCCAGGTAAACACAGCCGGCTGATGGAAAAGAGAAGGAGAGCTAAGCTATAGAAGGGCCTTTCCCACAATATTACGCTCAACACGAAACAGCAAACAGCGTCTGATTACAACCGTAAGATCAAGAGGTGTGTGCATGTGTGTGTGTATGTGTGACAGACAGCGAGAGAATGGAAAATCCCTGAAGTTAACAAGCGTGGTTTGCCAAAGTGTGCTCGTCTGAACTGTGTGGCATCCCCGGTGCAGTGTGCCAGGCTGTGTGCCCGCGCTGGGCTGGCAGAGCGACGGAGTGTGTGGCAGCCCCTCAGGCGCTGGCACGGCTCTCACACTCAGCTGGCAGACCTTCAGTGGGCATATTGTCTGTCTTATTCCATCAGTGTAATGCTCTCATTGCTAGTGGGTAGGGGGGATAGGAGTGTGTCAGTATGGATGATGTGACGACTGGTGGGTTAAGGCCTATGGCCCTACAAGATGGCGCCCACCGTGGCAGATGTCTTTGCGTGTTCCTCCTGTAGCCGACGCTATTTATTACTTATTTTAACTTTAGTATTTAATTTAAGTGTACAGAACATCTATGGTACAGTTAGTTACAGTAAAGAGGCACTCCTGGAGATTGGTAAAGTTCATCCACCGGCACCAGCCGGCAAGGCCCAACAGCACTGGCCTCGGGTGAGTGGCGCAGCCGACAAACAGAGCGGCCAAAGCGGAAGCGGGGCAAGAGAGGTGGGCTACATGCCAGGCTAAAGGCTAGGGCTACACAACCACCGCTACCTAGCCTGCTGCTAGCTAATGTTCGCTCCCTCGAGAACAAGCTGGATGAGCTGAGGACCAGAATAACAACTCAACGTGAGATCAGAGATTGCTGTGCTTTTATCCTCACAGAGACCTGGCTCTCGGACAGCAGCAGCGTCGGGGAAGAACAAAGGCGGCGGTGTCTGCATCTATGTGAACAACAGGTGGTGTACGGACGTAAAAACTGTTGAAAAACATTGTTCAGCTGACTTAGAGCTGTTGATGGTGAAGTGCAGAGCCTTTTATCTGCCTAGAGTGTTCAGCTCTGTGCACATTCTGGCTGCTTACATCCCGCCACGCGCAAACTCTGCCACGGCGCTAGGGCTGCTGCATGACACCATCAGTAAACAAGAGACTGTGCAGCCGGACGCCGTGTTCATTATGGCCAGCGACTTTAATCACTGCAACCTGAGGACTGTCCTCCTCAAGTATCATCAGCACGTGAGCTTTCCGACAAGGGAGAGTAACATACTCAACCAAGTTTACAGCAACGTGAGGGGGGCCTACAGGGCTGTGCCTCGGCCACAGTCTGACCACATCTCCGTGTTCCTCTACCCAGCATACAGACAACTCCTCAAGCAAGCACTTCCAGTGAGTAAAACTATCAAAGTATGGAATGAAGAAACTGACTTAGTGCTTCAGGACTGCTTTGACAGTACAGACTGGGATGTGTTCAGAACTGCTGCTATGAATGAGGACTGTACTGTTGATCTAGAGGACTATGCTTCTGGGGCAATGGGCTACATCAGCAGCTGCATTGAAAGCATTGTCCCTACAAGGCGCTGCAGAAATAACCCCAACCAGAAACCCTGGTTAAACGGTGAAGTTCAGTCTATGCTACGTGCCCGCCATGCTGCATTTCTCTCAGGCAATGCTGAAGACTACAAAAGGTCCAGATATGACCTGCGTAGATCTATCAAAGAGGCCAAGAGACAGTACAGGCTGAAGCTGGAGGGCTACTACACCACCACGGACTCCCGGCCCATGTGGCAAGGATCACACTTCACCCACAATCACCCACTACCAGCAGACGAGCAGGGCAGTTACAAACAGCCACACCACATTACCTGACGAGCTAAATGAGTTTTATGCTCGCTTCGAGGTCCTCAACCCTGGCCGACCGAGAGATACACGAAACACATCACTCACTGTGACATCAGTGGATGTGTGCAGGGCCTTGAGGAGAATAAACCCACGGAGAGCAACCGGCCCAGACAACATCCCCGGGCGTGCACTCAGGGTTTGCTCATCAGAACTGGCCGATGTGTTTGTGGACATATTCAAACTGTCCCTTGCGCAAGCTTTTGTGCCATCCTGCTTCAAGTCAACCACCATCGTACCCCTCCCAAAGAAAAGCATTGTGACCAGTCTAAATGACTATCGCCCTGTTGCACTCACCCCAATCGTGATGAAGTGCTTTGAGAGAATAGTCATGACTCACATCCAAGAGACCATTCCAAACACTATAGACCCTCTTCAGTTTGCATACCAACGGAACAGGTCTACAGACGACGCAGTGAACACAGCCCTTCACACAGCCCTCACACACCTGGAGGGCAAGGACACGTATGTCAGAATGCTCTTCATTGTCTACAGCTCAGCATTTAACATGGTCATCCCACACAAACTCTCAGAAACGCTCCTCACCCTCAGACTGACACCTGCCCTCTGCTGAGCTTTCTATCAGATAGACCTCAGTCAGTCAGAGTCAGCAGCCGCACATCCAGCACAAGAACAGTGAGCACAGGGGTCCCCCAGGGCTGTGTGCTGAGCCCCCTTCTGTACACACTCTTCATGTATGACTGCGTGTCCTCCCAGAACAACACCAGCATCATCAAGTTCGCTGATGATACTACAGTCGTTGGACTGATCACTGGTGGGGACGAGACAGCATACAGGAAGGAGGTGGCTGAGCTGGTGGCCTGGTGTCATAACAACAATCTCTCCTTGAATGCAGACAAAACCAAGGAAATGATTGTTGATCCAAGGAGGAAGTGGGAGCTACACACAGCCCTGTATGTTGGTGAGACAGTGGGGGAGAGGGTGAAAACCTTCAAATTCCTCGGCATCCACATCAGTGAGGATCTCACCTCGTCTCACAACACACACCTCATCATAAGGAAGTCCCAGCAGCGACTGTACTTTCTGAGAAGGCTGAGGAAATTTGGCATGCCAGCCAAAATTCTCAGCAGCTTCTACAGGAGTACAATCGAGAATGTTCTTACCAGCTCCATCACGGTCTGGTATGGAAACTGCACTGCTCAGGACAGGAAGGCTCTCCAGCGTGTGATCAAAACTGCCCAGTCCATCTCAGGAGCAGCCTTCCCCTCACTACAGGACATTTATCACACCAGGGTCATCAGAAGGGCACAAAACATCATCAGGGACAGTACACACCCCCAGAACAGACTCTTCACACTCCTACCTTCAGGCAGACGTTACAGGAGTGTGAAGTCCAGGACAACTAGACTGACCAACAGTATCTATTCACAGGCCATCAGGCTGGTGAACACCTCACTAACTACCTCTTCCCCCCTCCCAATCTGACTGGTTTAACCTTGCACTCAACAACTGCACCTTACCTACACTGTACTGCTGCTGTTAGAACAATACTTTTTACATCTATTACTGCACAGAGTAATATTGTTTACTGTTTACATCTGTTTTCATCTGTCACTTGATGCACTTTATGAACAGCTGCTCCACATATTTGCACATACGCATGTGTAACTTTAATTTTATTTCAACTTTGCCCATACTGTACACTTTTTTGCTTTTACTTTTTACTACTGTTTTTTAGAGTTATTCTTGATAATATTTTCTTTTTTTTATTCTCTTAAGAGTATATTTGGTGAATGGAGGACCAGCAAAGTAAGAATTTCATTGTACAGTGCAACTGCCTGTTCTGCTGTGCACATGACAATAAAACTCTTGAATCTTGAATCTTAATTTAGTCTTGCATTTAGATTCATTTGATTTTTTGCTGTTTCAAGGATTGACAATGTTTATTTGATTGGTGTCAATCCTGACAAACTGCAGTTCTCCACAGTAATAAAAGTTCAATGTAATTTGATTAGGGCAATTAATGTGAAGTCAAAGTGAATGTGTTAACAACTCTGTATAGAATTGCATACAATTTGGCCACAAATGAAATAAAAATCCACAAATATTTCACTCTCTTATATCACATGCTTTACGTATTAAATTGAATATCGCAACAGCACTGGGAAATCATGTTATTTACAGAGAACAGCCGATTGAATGTCAGAAACAGACATATTTTTACATTAATGCATTATTCTAATTAGTCATTATATGTGTTGTTATGATATTTTTAATACGTTTTCCTAGTCTGAGGCTTTGAACCATATGTAATAGACCAGGCTGAAGCCCAGCTGCTCACATCCTACACATTGCTATGACAGAATCCACAACCTTCGTCGTACTATGCTGGACAGCACTTAAGGAAGACCTAAGGAAAAATCAACAAGCGGCAAACTAACAAAAGCAATAGCAGTGTGTAAAGCTATAGGTTCTCTCAAGAGCGTCCAGTGTAACAAGAATGTGTGAACTGTGTGAATGAGAGCAAAAGGCTTCAGTCATGGAGGAGCAAATTACTAGACATCAGTGGTGAAAACATGGAAAATGTGGTCACGCTATGGAAATTGTGTGATTTTCATGTCCAGGTTCATGTGAACCCTGTGGTCAAATGATGAAAATAGTGTTAATGTTGTTCATTTTTGTCCCATTGAATTGCTATAACAAAATGTGTTGCTTTTAAGTGGAAATATGTCTCTCTTTGGGGTCAAACTAGAGAAAATAGTGCAAATTTGAATAATCGTGATTGACTGCACAAAATAATGTGATTATTGCATAATGATCCTCATGACATATTGTTGTCATTAGTGATTCTTTATTGCCGTTACTGTAGTTTCTATTATTGTAACCAATGCTGTAGTCGCTTATGGTCCATCATGACTATCGCTGTTGGCCTTATTGCATAATGAATGAATGGATGAATTAATGAATAAATTAATAAATAAAATTCAAATACATAGAAATATAAGAATTCTTCAAATTACATATACATACATATATACCTCTCGCTCGCACTGTCTCTCTTTCTCTGTCCCTCTCTCTTTCTCAGTTTCTCTTTCTCTCTCTCATTTTCTCTCTCTCTCTCTGCTGTGATGACAGGGGGTGTGCTGTGTTTTCTTTATCTCTCAGTGTGAAATTGCTGTACCTGTACCAGCAGCAGCCTCATCTCCATCACATTGGTTTGCAGTAGTGATTGCTATTACTTTAATCCTTTATTTGTTTGCTAATATGAGCTTATCCTGTCTTCTTCAAGCTATGAAACCACTATCTCTCTCTCTCTCTCTCTCTCTCTCTCTCTCTGTCTTTTCTCTCTCTCTACCAATAAATAAGAGAAGCAGAAGAAAAGCCTTTGTAATTAGACAGAATAATCCTGTGCTGTGACCGTCCTCCTGTAATTATCAGAGGCACTAAAGATGGCTTCTTCATCACTGAGATGATTATACGTGCAGTACAGTCCTCTCCACTCTGCTCACATGTTTCGTGTTTGTCATGCCATTGCTTTGGTTCATGCTGTCGGTTGTGCATGCTATTTTCCGTCGTCCTGGTGAAAGTCACTGCGGGTGATGACCTCATGTCCTGAAGGACTCTTAATTATGTTCATGTGTGAGGAAGTGGTAATGTCTGTGGTAGAGCCCCCTACAGGGAATCCAGGGGTATGTATTATGTAAAGAAAACAAAGGATGCCTGCTAACTGTTTTAAATGCACCCAGAGCAGTTTGTTTCAAAATGACAGTGGCCTGATGTGTTCTTTTAATGAAGATCTTATGAAGAACAATGTGAATTAAAACATGGTTATTTTGAAACTTCTTCAGTTGCATCTAAAACTATGTGCAGACTTTGTCATAGCGATTATAATGCTAAACACAGCAGTCGCAACTTTTCCTGCAGTACTATAAAACACACTCTTGATGTGACAAAAATGGATGAATTTACAGTTAATCACTGACAGCTTAGTTGCGAATGTAGAACTGTAAATACAGAGTGGCATAACTAGAGGGTGTGATCTCACTGGGGTCCATGGAACAGGGGGGCCCTCTAACATCTTTGTTGGACCACTCATATAGACACTGGCACACTTACGACAACATGGCAGACATCTAATTATGATTGTGATCCAAATAGGCAGCATTTAGGTCAATGCTGGATTCTGCTGGGTGGAATCACATGCCTTGAGAACATCCACATGATAAGACATAACAATAGCAAGTAAACAAGCAAATTACGTTATTTTTAATGGGGGATAATTTTTGCACTAGGGCTCATAAGATCATAATATACAATGGAAATAAGTGCTTTTATTTGCCCTCCAAAATGACTAGTGAATTTTCGCATGTAATATTAATAATGGTAAAATAATGTTTTCCTTACGGACTATTTTACCTTACAATGCCCTGCATGCAGCTATACAGTAAGCCTTATCACAAAACTACCATAGAACAGGCATCATGAAACATATTCCAAACAATTTATTTTTGTAATAAGCTCCCTGGACAAAACATTTGTCACCTTGCATATTTAGGGGGTAGTAACTTCAGGCTCCTACAGATAGGGTTGCATGAGGATAATCAGGCTATAAATACATGTGGGGTGTGTGACAAGATTCATAGACTGAGAAGCGGTGATACAGTGCAGTAAATGTCTAGCTCAACCAGTGGTGGACGAAGTACACAAACCATGTACTTGAGTTAAAGTAGAGATACACAAGGTAAAATTTTACTCCAGTAAAAGTAGAAGTTCCTCCCTTTTTACCTCAACTTGAGTAAAAGTACAAAAGTATTTGCCTTCAAATGTACTTAAGTATCAAATGTAAAAGTATTAAAAGATTAATTATGGCTCTAATGTCCTATTATCATTTTTGTAAAAAGACTCGCTTCATTAACTCATTTAAGGTGAAAATACTCCAGTGTCACTCTTGGTAAACTGGTAAAATATCTTTTAATAGAATGTCATTAATTAGTGACGCTGATGTCTATTAAAATTATCATAAGCACAAAACACTGAAGGTAAACAGTTTCCATCAGTTAGAACCGAGTGACTCTGAAATAACTTTTTACAAACAAGTAGTTTCAGTTTAAGATTTATTAGTTACAAGTTTAATAAGTTTAAAATGTTTAATGAAAACTTTAACCACAGGTTCACAATTGAGATTTCCTTTACATATTGCATGTGTAGGTCTCTGTTTATGAACAAACTAGCCCAAACTAATTTACTATAAAATGAAAGTGTTTGTATAACGTCAGAAAAAAGAAGTCATCACTGCGTATGTGTACATTCCTCTATGTTGTGGTCTATTTACACAAAGTTTGGTTAGTTCCATCATTTATGTTGAATAGACTCTTCCAAAATGTTACGCTGCTACACTGGTATGTCCAATAGGTCAAAACATGCTCAAAACAAAGTTGGCACTGTGCCCTGATTGATGTTTTTGCTTTGCATTTCTTTTGTTTTGACATGTTACATTTTTATAAACACATAAACCAAAAGGAACGACAGATTTCTCATAACATAGTGGAGTAAAATGTAAGATATTTGACTTTGAAATGCAGTGGAATGAAAGTTAAAAGTCACAAAAAAATGGAAATACTTCAGTAAAGTACAGATACACGAAAAAAAACTACTTAATGAGTTACATTTAGTTGCTGTCCACCACTGAGCTCAGCCTAGCTAAAGTGGTAGCATTATTGCTCGAAGATGAAAATTTGATGTGTTGCACATGGAATTTATTCTCCCCTGAAATTTGTGATGTGAAATCTTTCATCATGCCAAATTCCATTGAAAAGGATGTAATTTCACTCACAAAAAATTGCTGCCAGTGTAACTGGTGCCTTTATTTTTAAGAGTGTATGGGCATTAAAGCCACACTAAAACCCTATTTATTTTTAATTTTTATTTTTAATTTTATTTTTGCACAAAGTAAAGGGTAGAGATTTTTTGGACAGTGATGCATGAAATCTTGCATATTCTGCATTAACATTTAGTGCATTAACATGCATGTAATAATCTGATAATTGCAGAAAATTGCAGAAAATTATTTTGTCAGCAGTTCGATCACCACGTTTAAATGCACTTGAATAATGGGATAATGGAGAATTCTGCTTTGCCAGCGGCCAATAATCTCACAAAAAGAGACGTGACGTAAAAGTAACATAAACTCAAATTTCAAGCTGCGGCTTTTTGAAAAACATTGCGCCACTTTACCTGAAAATATGAAACACACATCATCTAGAAAATATTAAAAATTGAAATCTCCCATTTCATTAAGCATGTATTTAGCTTCATTTTCACTCCAAGAGTGATTTGCTGCCACATCGTGGCAATGCTGCTTGCTTATTTCTAGTCTATTTTCGCAGATGCGCAGACTGAGAAATCAGAAAGATATCAGAGTAAGAGTGCACTGAGAAATCTGATTATTGAGCAAAAATCCACCAGTCAGATTTCTTAATCTGAGTTCTAGACCTTACTCCAATCTAAAAATTGGAGTGTGCTGTTTACATGACCATTTGAATAATCAGATAACTACAGAAATCCAAATATGATCAAACTATTGAGGGCATGTAAAAGCACACACTGAAACTGTAGTTTTACTTTTTTAGTGATTATGTTTGTAGACACTCCAGTGAGTTCTTTTGTGTTCTTTCAAGTTCATTTTTCCTGGGATGTAGTGTAAATTATAAAATAAGCTGTTAAGAGAGTCCTAAAATTCTTATATTATATTCCATAGTTTAAGAAAACAGTATGGTATTGCAAAATGTAAATAATGTGGAATCTGTAAAATTACAGTAAGAATCAATATTAACTGTGTGTATTTAAATACAGGCCTGCATTGGTGTGTTCTTATGTTGCCTAGGTCATGAATGCCTCAATTCATTATAACCATTATATCCAAATAATATCTGTGATTAATCAGTGTGCTCACAATATGACATTGAGTGACTGGTCAAAAGTTCCATATTGCGAGGGTTGATATCACAATAATGATTAGAAAATTCTATATTTTTCTGGGTGTTTTTACTGAAGACTTTTCTAGCAACATCAGAAGATGTTTCAGTCTCTCTTCCTCTTTCTATGCCTGAGGGGCACTTCATCTCGTCGCTTTTCTCATAGCGCTGCTACATTTAGGAAGCTGCCATTAACAAGAAAAGCATTAATCGCTGGTTAGTGCTTAATGAAGTGAGAGAGGAAATTAACAGAGCACATCAACAAATCAAATCCTCCACTCAATGGCTGTAGTGCCACTAAAGCTCCCCAACTGCAAAACTGCAGCACTTCTTCTATTCCTCCTTTCGTCCAGTCTTTCTCTTGCCAGAAACAGAAAGCATGAAGTAAAGACCAAAAATTGCTCCTATTTCCAGTGTCTTGTTCGTGGAACGGCATCATCGTTGTGATTAAGGAATCAGACCTGCTTGGATTAGCATGAGAATGAGGCTGGGTTCAGAATGCACTCAGAGAGGGGATTGGGAGGATATTTAGAGTCTATTCAGGGCGTAACAAAGGCAGGGCGATCAGGCGGGTGGGTTTATCCTGGCCTTGATTAAGCAGTGGGGAGGCCATGCCTGGAGCAATGAGTGAGCGATCATTCAGCATGCTGGAAAGATGAGGGGAGCAGGACAAACTTCTGAAGAGAACAAGGCAAATGATATAGGGTCCATAGGAGAGGTGACTTTGATTTGCACTTGTGCTTTACCCTTAATCAGGCAGTGATTGAAGGCAGATTTTCTAGTTTGTTTTGTTAGTTTTGCATTGCAGCTATGAGGCTAATAACAGCAGCTTATATCCCAATTAGCACTGTGCAAACTGCAGCCATCAAGGACTTTCCTCATAGTCATATGGCCTTCTGTAATTTACTTCTAAGTTACTCTCTAAAAGCCCACAAATATCTGTACCGAATGAAAAGCCCTTAAAATCCTCGACTTATTACATACCAAGGCTTGTTACTCAATAACCAAAAGGTTTTAATGCAAACTTGCTGAGCTATTCTTAGGTTATAGAAATGTATAATAAAACATTGGGCCCAAGGTTAATCATGATACACATCATTTAAAAGGTCTGTCAGTATTCTTGCCTTTGAACAAAACCCAGACAGTTATGCTTGATTAAAATTAAGAAAGACTAATGCTATTTGGAAATCTAGAAACTTGCCATCAGGAACATTTCACAAACAGGTGACTCCACATCAAATCTTTAGGAATAAAATGTAAAGTTTACTGTTGTAAACTGTTCCTGAAATGAGAATTAAGTGGTGAGCTTCTTTGTCCATCAAATTCTATATTAGCGTGATTACATGCTTTGACATATTGTTTTTCAGGTTTACAGAGCTTCCTGCACTGTGCTGGTCAAATTCATAAGGTAGCACACACACACAATACATATGAGGACAGATGTGAAAAGTCTATATAGAGACTTGTTCTCTCAGAGACATACGAGTAATACAAGTAACGCAATTCTTATTAAGTGACTGTACTATATGACAATGTGTACTTTATTGCCTTACTTTACTCTGTTACAGAAAAAGGTAATTACATGACTGCAGTGCATTACTTCATACTCTGTTAGTCTTAACACTGCAAACCACAACACAATAGTGTACTCATTTAATTTTTGGGCCTTTTTTATTGGTTGCTAATGAAAGGTTCACACAACTGTTGTTTTCAAACATAGAAAAAGAAAGATTTTTCATATTAGCCTGCTGGTCTTTTGGAGTTACACACCATCTTTTGTTAACTGTTATCCAAATATGCTCTGTGAACTATCACAAAATTGTTTACTGGGTGCATCTCAAAATGACTGTTTGTTGCAAATGAGTGTTTTGATTAAATGAGTAGATTCATGGTCAAAGTAGTGCAGGTTCATTGTGCAGCCCTAGTATATCTATCTATCTATCTATCTATCTATCTATCTATCTATCTATCTATCTATCTATCTATCTATCTATCTATCTATCTTAAGAAAAAAGGCAACTTTACAGGAGAATGCATAAACATGGTTTACTTTTAATGCAAGTTTATTACATCTCAGCACAGCACAGCATGAGAACAGACTACAAAACCTTTGAATGTTGTTAGAAAGCACTGCCTGATAAATTAATTTATCAAAGTTTAATTAACTTTTGATGATTTTTTTAAAACTATGATATAATTATGGTTATTTTTTATGGTATATGCTAAGTCATTTAACCAGTGCTATCTTTATATCTTTATTCTGCACTTTGAGTGATGAGGGGCTAGATTGGGTCAGTTTCAGACTCAGAACTTGATTAAAGCTGTAGTGCGTGTGTGTGTGTGTGTCCATGTTTGTGCCTGTGTGTGTGTGTGTGTGTGTGTGTGTGTGATCCATTTGTCTCTACACCGTTAATCTGTCTTATCGCGATGAGGAATCATTCGAAGACTCTGAGATACTCTTTAATCTGATTTTGTCAGTTAAACTTAGTGTCTGTGTCTGTGGGTGTGTGTGATTATGTCAGAGGATTAGGCAGCTTGAGGGCTTGAATGGTACATCTAGGAGGTAGCAAAGAGCTTGCATGTGTATCTGTGTGCGTGTGTGTGTGCTGCTAAACCTCATTGAGACCAATACGAGTGCTCTTGCAGCTTATTGTATAACGGCTCGCTGTCTGAAAGACTAAAGGTTGGATTAACCTATATCAGTAATCTCAGATGACGTGTGTTATTCATATAACTGACCTTTAAGGGTCCAAAAAATGAACTGTTGTTCACTCATTAAGTTACTTTGATGAAAATGTGCACTGTCTACTAAATGCAATTACTGGTTAATTACATTTAGTGGATGGTGTGTTAATAGTATTTATCTCTGCTCTTATTACAATTACAAGCTGTTCCTGAAGCGCAGAGGTTGTAATAGAGAAATTATTAGACATAGAAGTAGCACACGCTGTCTGCTAGCAGTTATTCTATCTTTGGCTCACTTAGGTATGTATGTATATATATATGTCCAAAGTTTTACTACAACCTTCAGCAACCTATGAATAGTTCAGTCAGTTTGCATCGTAGTCCATGTAGTTACTAAATAATAAGCTTTAATATGTAATAAGCCTGGGATTTTAAGGGCTTAAATACAGACTTGAAGCTTGCATATGATTTATATAAAGCTTGCACCATATGCTTTACCTTGTGCGTAGCAGTTTTACAGTGATTCAGTAAAACGCCCTGATACAGAACTGCCGTTCTCAGTTTCCAACAACTGATGGAACTTGATAAGATAACTCACATATTCACAGTTAGTAACACATCTAGGCCCAGAATGCCCAGAGTGATGGTCCCACTCTTCAACAAATGTTTGACTGAAACCACTGTCGTTTTCTAATTATGTTGGTAGTTAATGTAATGTGTAAGGCCTTCAGTCGAGCTCATGAAGGCCAAACTAATGGGAGAACTTTAGATAACTCTGTTTTTTTCTGATACCAAACCTCAGTGGCGACCCATGACTATTGGAGCTAGGCATCAGGTTGGGCCAAAAATGTTAAACTTGGCCAAGACATTTAGGAGTAATACCACCTTTACTATAATGCTGATTTTTCATTAGCATCCCTATGTGGTTCTAATAGTTTGTTTGTGCTAATCTTATGGTGATTTGCATAAATATCTTTAGGCAATTTAAGATTAGACACAGACATCTAAATCTTGTGACAGACATATTACCATATGTTTTACTTTATAACAAGTAAACAGTGACTTTCAGTAGAGGTGCTGCTATAGAACTGCAGCAGCACACACTCCACTGATTAGGCCACTGCTTGTATTCACAGGCATATTTAGTGACATATCTAGGAATTCCACAATGTTTAGAATGTGTTTTTTCTGCCTATTAGAAACTTGATTGATTCCTCTGCCACTTTCTATTTACCCTGATTGCAAGTCCTAACCAAAATTACTTTTGATTGGCCTTTTCCTTGCTTGGTGTTTCACGAATTGAACGCTTTTGTTTCCATTCAAAACTGAACAATGAAAGAACAATAGTACTGTAGTGCTTGCAGAGTTTAAATAGAGTTTTAAAGAGTTTAAAAGCCTGATTCTCTAGAATAAGAATCCATCCATCCATCCATTTTCTAAGCCGCTTCTCCGTCAGGGTCGCGGGTAGAATAAGAATAAACTACAAATTACACGCTTGATTTCTTTTGAGTTCCCAGAAATCATTAGGCCTTCTTTGTAGGCCTAGAAGGCCCTGAGGCTTCCTCTCTGCTGATATTATAACCTTGATTGTTGGTTTAAACCAATAACAATATTTCCTATAAAAACACTTCAGCTTTTGAACCACTTGACATAAGAAGATCATTTAAAAGTATCACTTTGGTGGTTAATGTTATTATATGACCTATACTGCTCATACTGTTATGTATACTGCATGGCCAGGCAAGGCATTTCATTCTAGATTTATTCCATAATCTGATCAGATTCATTATTTTTTCCTCCATTATGCGTTTCTTAATACTGATACTGGGTATCAGATCAGTGCTATCTCTAGTTTATAGCTGCTAGCTTCATTGTCCTAGTAATGCTGTATGAATCCTCACAAAACTAACATATCTCCCTTGTGTCTTGTTTCTTGCATCTGTTGTTTTGTATAAGGCCTGGATTTCCCACACTTTTATGACCACAGTGCTCCTTTTACCACCAACCTGCTTCTGTCTCTCCGCTATAAAACATACAGAAAGCACATACATACACAGTGCTATGTTATAGCTTAACTCTGATTCCTCTCCAGCCCGGCCTGTGCCAGAACAGAAATGTTTAATCGGAGCAGCAGCAGGTCAGGCGGACCTGTACAAGCAGGTGTTGACAGCATGTGAGTCTCCGTGGAGACGCTGGCTGCCCTCTCCCGAACTCCTCGGAGGAAGTTAGGGGGCGGGTGAGGCGTGTGAAGCTGAAGCCTCGGGGAGTGTGGCACACCCCGTAAGTGCAGTCTGAAAAGTCCTTGTTCTTACAACTGTTCCATCTGCGGAGATCTGCATTTACATCTCTGCTTTCGCCCTTGGGACGGCTGCCAAAAGCGCTACAGCTGGGCGACTGGTGGGGGTGGGGGTTGGTGGTGGGACGGGGCAGGAGAGTAAGGCAAAGTGGCGGGTGTGGTAGTTGTTGGGGAGGGGTGTTTTTTGCTGGGGTTTAGGAAGGGAATCAGGAACAGAAAATGTGTTTCTTTGTTCTTGCAACATTGAACAACAATGATAATTGTCAATTTCAAGGAATTACTCCGCAAAAAATCCTCCTTAGCCAAGAAATGTATGGTGTCTGAAGTATGCCTTGATCGAGCTAAAGGCTAATGCAGCTAACATGTAATGGGAGTTTTCATTCAATCAATTATGGTATATTGTAAGGATGGGATAAACGGGCAGTTTATCATTCTTATTTTAGCTGATCTGTGTTGCGGCTTCATGCTGTAAATAATGGAAATAACAAGTCAGGTAAATGCACTTGAATTACATGCTGCTACTACACCTAGACTAAACTATTGCAGCATAATTGTGCCTGAGTCATCATGCTAATTAGCCAAATGCCTTATTTTCAGTGTAGCTCTTTACTTCATTCACTGATTTTTCATTTACTAATTTAAAGTGGCAGCTTAGCCAATTAAAGCTCAAACAATATTATAACAATGCTATTTATGTTGTGACTTTGATGAATAGAAACTACCTTAAATGTCCAAGCGTGTTTCATATGTTCATTCAGCCCACACAGTGTGCATTCCTGATTTAAAAAACGGCCAAAAACTCAAATATCATGACTAGTGAAATCTTGAAGAAATCTGGAACCAAACTTTGTTCTTCAAACTAGAAATTCTTACTTTTACCAATTCATTTATTTTTATTCTTAAGCAAAATATATTTCTCAATATACATGTTGTCAATGTATTATAGTATGTATATACAGTATGGTATGCATTATAGTATATATATATATATATATATATATATATATATATATATATACACACACACACATGCATATGTTGGCAAGGAAAAAAAGAAAGGTTTTTATATGATAGCAACAGTATCTCATAACTGATAACACTATGTCTTTTGTTAGTGTTACACTGTTGTATTGTGTGTGTGTGTGTGTGTGTGAGATATTTTTTCTTGGTCTTTAATTGGTGTGCTGGCGACAGAAAACACAGCTGTAATTATAAGGTGCTCTCACTTCCCTCTCAGGATTTGTCAGTTATAGCTCTCACCATCTGCTCTGTGTGGACGCACACACACACACACACACACACACACACACACACACACACACAAACACAGACACACACACACACACACACACACACACACACACACACACACACACACACACACACACACCTGCTTCCTTCAGTCCCTGAATGCCAGTGCGTGTGTTACAGGTGTAATACCCATGAGAATGCAGATGACCGATAATTAGTGGAGTCTGTCTGTCAGCTCGGCTGTTTTCTTTGTCTGTTTATGTTTGTCTCCATTCAGGGCTGAAAACAGCTTTTTCTCCTGCGGTGCTGTTTTTTGTGCTTCAGTGGCAGAAGGCTGTGAGTGTGTATGTGTGCGCGTGACCACTGCAAGCCCACAAACGGTAGACCACCACCCACCTGTGTGCAGCCTCTCCATCGGCCCCTTTCTTCCACACTGCAGCGGGACACACCCCTCAGGTGGGACGAGACAGAGGTGGCAGGTGTGAGACTGACAGAGACGATGCTTAATAACAGTGCCTCTCTCTCTCTCTCTTTCTTTCTCTCTGTGTCTATCTGCTCTCTACACTGGTGAACATGGAGATGTTTTGGCCATTCAAGATTAAACACGGACATGTGAAGCTTCTAAAAGACATTCTGTATGTTTTATTTGAGGCTAGTAATAGACAACAACATATGTTTGACCTTGCATGTTGCAGTTTTAGAGGCCTGATATAGAGCTGTTTTCAATTTCTAACATATAACTGAAACTTGGTTAGAGTGCAGCTCATATTATTATCTCCTCTTCCACAAGGCCAAGACTAACATTATCCCTCCCTCAAAGCTGTTCCCACTCATTCTAAATCAAAACAGGATTGTCAATTCCTTCTTTTGTTTATAACTAGGTTTGTATTTCATTTAAGTCCTGTAAGGCCTTCAGTTCAGCTCCTGAAAGCCTAACAAATGGGAGAGCTTGCTTGCTTGTATCTGTCTAGTTTTCCATTTTAAAATGAAACCCTTTTGTCTCCAGCCAAAACTAAAAATGAAATAAAAGTTCAGCTACAGTGCTTACAGAGTTTAAACACAAGAAGCATGATGATTCTTTTGAATGAAAAGAACTATAGACTTTATTCAAGAGTCGGCCTTGAAATCATAATTGAATGTATACATCTGTTTAAAGACTAAAATCAATTCACATATTTCTATTTTTAAAAACAATAATATCTTACACTGTATGTGCAGATTTAATATTATAACAATATCACAATATTAAATCTACACAATATTTTAAACGATAATAATTATAACAGTATTGGGAATGTCAAATGTTTTGGGAACAACAAGAAGCTATGAAAGATCAATAATATTCTGTAAATATATAGTTAGGTAGACAACTGATCCACCTTGAGATCTGATCAATACTGTTATGGAAGTATATTTGCAACCAAACTGGTCACTGAACATGCATTAACTTTTAAATGTGCTGTATTCAGGGCTAATAAAAATAGCATAAACAAAACTATATTAATAAGATCAACATTAGCCGAAAAAAAAGGATAAATAGATCAACAGTAATGACAGTAATTGTGGCAGTTAACAAACCATTAAGACTTTAATAAGATTTTAATGTTGTTAAGCGGAGAAAAAGGTCTGGAGGTGATTATTATATACTGCATATTAGTAGTCGTTATATACAGCATATGTTTCTGCACTGGTTGTTAATGGATGTGTGCAGTAGGTTTGTAATTACTCTGAATTCAGAACATTATTTACTGATTAATACATTATACTCATTTTCTCTAATTACTTAGAGTTGCTTAAAGAATTAGTGGGTAAAAGCAGCTGTGATGCTATTATTGAGTTATGTTAAGCTCCACTTTGTTTAAGCTCTATGTGCCTTTGCTGGGTGTGCAGGATTGGAGCTCAGCGCTCTGCAGGGAGGAGACTTTGGTTAAATATGCAGGCGCAAGTTTCTCCCTCTCTACTGCAGACACTAAACAGCTCTGACATCTCAACACATGACCCTGTCGAGCAGCTCTTTCTCCAGGCTGCTTACACACACACACAAGCAACCCCACACGTCAGCTCAGTAAAGGCATGAAAGCATTGTTGTCTGGAGGGGGCGAGATGGGGCAAAATCTGTCCCAGCAATATTAGTGCTGACACTCAAGTGTGTGTGTGTGTGTGCGTGTGTGTGTGTGTGTGTGTGTCTGTGTGTGTCTGTGTGTCTGTGTGTCTGTGAGTGCGTGTGTTTGTTAGTTTTGGCAAGAAAAGCTGAATTAAATTGTTCTGCTTTTGTAAATTGGTTGTAAAGCTACATGTCAATTTAAAAACTGGAAGGACAAAAACATTTATTCTTTAATAAGGCTGAAAAAAGGTTATATTTGGGATTAGACTAAGAAAATTCATATTATTAAACAATTTATATGAATGATACATTTGAGACATATTAACATGTAACATATATTTACAGCTACATATTTATATTATACATATGTAACATATTGGTAGTTACTTATACATAATACATATGGGCCATGTTATTAAATAAAAGGTTATTTACATATTTAAAATATATACATGACCTGTTGTTACAGGTAGTTTTGTACACACATACACACATGCACACACATTATATATATATATATATATATATATATATATATATATATATATATATATATATAAATATATATATATATATATATATATGTATGTATATATGCGCAAGTTAGAACTCTAAAATGCAAAGAACAAACAGTACATAAACAGGATCCAGAAACACTGCTGCCTGATGGGAAGTGAAAAAGTGTCCTGTGCTCAACATTTCAAATTCTTTTTGGAAATCATGGACGCTTTGTTCTCTGGGCTAAAGACTACTCAGCTTGTTATCAGTGCACAGTTCAAAAGCCAATATTCATGATAGTATATGGGTTTATTAGTACGCATGGTATGGATGACATGCACATTAAGGCAAGATGACAGGCACCATTAATGCTGAATAATATATACATGTTTGGGCTGCTTATTACAAGAGTCCAGCTGCTAAACTGGCCTGCCTGCATTTGGAAGGTTATGAAATGAAAAATGAAAAAAAAATAAAAACTCCTAAACCTTGTGGAAAGCCTTCCCAGAAGAGCTGAAGCTGGTATAGCTGCAAAGGGTGGGTCAGCATCATATTGAATTCTATGGATTAAGAATGTGATGTCACTCAAGTTCATATGCATGTGAAGGCAGACAAGCGAATACTTTTGGCAATATAGTGTAAGTATATTATACATGCAGCATATATTGCATATAGCTAGCTACACATAAACAATACACATAGGCCATGTACAGTCATGTGAAAAAATTAGGACACCCTATGAAATCCTGTATACTTTTTTTTTTTGAATTGCTCTATTTAAACCTCAGAAAATTAGTTTGGTGTGTTCCTGACTGTTGAAGTGAGAATGAGCACCATGGTGAGATCCAAAGAGCTGTCTGAGGCCCTCAGAAAGAAGATTGTGGCTGTTTATGAGTCTGGTAAGGGATTTAAAAAGATCTCAAAAGAATTTGACATCAGCCATTCCACCATCCGGAAAATTGTTTACAAGTGGACGACATTCAAAACAACTGCGAACATGCCCAGGTCTGGCCGTCCAAGCAAGTTCACCCCCACAGCAGACTGTAAGATGCTAGAAAAGTCATGAAAAGTCCTAAAATTTCATCACAGGACCTACAGCACCTACGGCTCTTGCTACTGTCGATGTGAAAGTGCATGACTCAACTATCAGAAAGAGACGACACAAGTTTATTTTTTATGGGCAGTGTGCAAGAAGGAGACCTTTGCTCTCTAAGAAAAACATTAAGGTCAGACTGAAGTTTGCCAGAGAGAACGCAGACAAAGACCAGGACTTCTGGAATAATGTTCTTTGGACAGATGAGTCTAAAATTGAATTATTTGGACACCAGAACAGAAGACCTGTTTGGCGTAAACCAAATACAGCATTCCAAGAAAAGAACCTCATACCAACTGTGAAGCATGGAGGTGGAGGTGTCATGGTTTGGGGATGCTTTGCTGCAGCAGGACCTGGCCAGCTTACCATCATAAAATCCACCATGAATTCTACTGTGTATCAGAGGGTGCTTGAGGAACATGTGAAACCATCTGTAAAAAAATTAAAGATGAAGCGGAACTGCACCCTGCAACCCTGCAATGACTCAAAACATACCAGTAAATCCATCAAAGACTGGCTGAAAACTAAGAAGTGGAGAGTCCTGGAATGGCCAAGTCAAAGTCTGGATCTTAACCCCATTGAGATGCTGTGGAGTGACTTAAAACAGGCTGTGCATGCAAGAAACCCCTCAAACATCTCACAACTGAAAGAATTCTGCGTTCAGGAGCGGGGCAAAACTTCTTCAGATCAATGTCAGAGATTGGTAGATGGCTACAAGAAGCATCTCACTGTTCACTGTTCACATACTCAAGTTATTTCAGCCAAAGGGGGCAACACTAATTTTGAGATGGTAGGGTGTCCCAACTTTTTCCTCCATTATAATACGCATTTTTGTTCATATCTTTTGTTTTATGAGTAAAACAATATTAATTTTTGTTGTTTAATTGCAATTAAACCACTTTTCCAGAAATAAGCAAAAAACAAGATTGGACAGTGATATGTAAACATTTCTTAATAAAGAGCTGACTATTTAATGGGGTGTCCTAATTTTTTCACATGACTGTATATGACCCATATGCATTTCAAGCATATGGGTCATATACATAAAGGTAGTTACACACACATGTAATACCTATGTAATACAATGTAATATATAATGCATATGGGATATTTTATCCCCCAGGATATTTCAAAAACCATATAAGCTACAGTGCTGAACCCTGGTGTACCATCTAGAGGACATCCTTTCCAGAGATATATCATTTGTTAGGGTGTGTCATTCACAATAGGAGTTCAGAATAAGTGTACGCAGGCATTTAAGCTTGGGATCTGAACTTTATTTAATTTCCTAATTTATTGGGAAATCTCCTTTTAAACAATTGCACATTTAAAAATAAAAACATTTAAAGTTAAATTCTCATCCCTCTCCAGTTATAAAAATCCTCCCTACCATGGAGCAGTTTGCTGCTAAGTGGCCCACTCAAAACTGTACTGACTTGACACCCTGGGATTACTTTGAGCAGTACATTGATGATCAGGTCTTGAAGATTGATAAGATTTTTCAAGTTGATGCTGATGTTGCAGCAGGGATCTGGTCTGATGCAGTACAGTAAATAAACAATATGATTAACAACATAATTACCATGGAACGTCCTGTTGTCCACTATGATGGACGTTACATAAAAAAAAAAAAAAACAAGTGTCAAATATGTCTAGGTCTCAAGAGGATATAAGACTTGCTTGGACTTATGTTCATGTAAAGGTAGATACACTATATATTATTACACATAGGTAATTACATATGTAGATAACACCCCATATCCTAACATTGCACAAAAGCACACATACATGTGTATATGTGCGTCCCTGTTTGTGTTTCCCTGAATTTCCACTGAAATGGAACCTAACAGCATTTTGCAGCAATAATATTCCAGTGCCACTTCACTGCAGAGGCTTTGCTCCTCACTTTGCGCTCCACTTTCCCTCTGATCTGCATGCTTTAGTCCATCAATGCATATTCCCAGCACCAAAGAAGACATGACAAGATTTGCTGCCTCCATCCTAATCTGTGTGGAGTAATCTGTTTGGGGATGTAATTCACATGGTATGTCTTTTGATTTGGATTAGCACCCCCAATCCTCTTAATGCATAGCTCAGTGGAAGTTATCAGTGACAGGGCTATCCCAGAGAGCCACGCAAATCCACCCCACCAGAACCAGGCAGCCCATTAACTCCCACTAATTCTCCCCTGCCCCGATCCCTCCAATCTCACCCTCCAAAAGCACTGTGAAAGAACGCATGATGAAGTCTATAACTATGTGAGAGTAAACGTAACATTTGCTTTTGTTGCTTAGGAAGTGATTTTATAAGTGAGAATGCATTGATGAGATTCATGAGATCAAAGTTTGTTCTTAAATGTGTTCCTAAGAAAAGGTCTACGTCAGATTAATGACGTGTTCTTAAACCACAGAACTGTTCAAACCTTTGTGCTCTTGAGCATGTAGATTCTGTTCTTACCTAAGAATAAATCCCAAATAAGAAAACACTGGTGAATGTAAGAATCTTTGTGAAAACTGTAAATGGGTTTTAAGAAATTTCTTCTTTAGAATGGTCTGTGAATGAGGCCATATGTTATGGAATGCAGTAGCATCTGATTCTAATGTGTTGAAAATGAATGCTAAGTAACAACTGCAATGTAATTAACATTGTTTCATATTTAACATCACTTAATTTGAGTTTGTATTTATTTAATATATTATTTAATTATACAGAGCTTTGAATAGCCTGAAGGTCTGAAATGGCTTAGCCTATTTTCATGCTAAGGCAGTGGTTCTCAATCCTGATCTTGGAGTACCACTTCCCTGAATGTTATGGTGTTTTCCCTGTTCTAACACACCACGTTCACCTTAGAGAGGTTTGTTAATTAGTCCATTACTTTGTTCTGGTGTGATGGGGGAGCAGGGAAAACTCTAAAATATTAAGGGGGCAGTGCTCCAGGATCAGGACTGAGAACCACTTCTACATGGCATATGTGCTGCTGCTCTACTCTATTCCAGTTATGAAACATGAATTAAAGAGATGAGATGTTTCAGTATAAAATACTACTAGTACTAATAACACATCTAGTGCATTTTTATACAGTCTAGAGTTGCCTATTCACACTTCAAGCAACAGTTAATCAAAAACCTACAAAATATTCCCCTTATTCCAAATGTAGCTGATCAACCATGACATGCTTGGTCTCTAAAGTTTGTTTTTTAGATTTGCACTGGAGCCAAAAGGAATAGAAACTTAGTACAGAAATTAGTTATCATCAAACACTTGCCTGAAACTGTGTTGAGCTGTCAAAGTCGGCTTATGAAGTTTCATTATTACGTGCTAGTTTTCCATCCTGTTTCTATACCTCAGAATGAAACATGCTGTGTTTTACTGTATTTTAACACTGAGTTATGTAAATGAACTGTTTTATTAGGCCGTCTTCTATTGATCTTCATTCAAAAAGCAATTAAAAAAAAGAGTTAAACTGCAAGGCTGTAAATACAAGTACATGAAAATGTGGAAGTGAATGTAGACAGGGTGGGAACAAACACTGTTACATTTCTAAGCCAATATAAAGCCTCCTGAAGGAGGAGAACATAGGGGGTGGTGGTGCGCTTGTCAACAAGCCTATCTTTAGCAAGTGTATGCAACATATGGCTGAAAAGTCTCAAGCAAACATTAACATTAAACATGTGGATGTTTTTTGCATGTATGTAGAGCATATAGCATGTAAATATAAATTCCTTTGGGAAGAATCCTTTGATGTTCAGTGTAATATTGTTTGGGGTGAAGAGATTGTGTTCATTTAATGCTATGTTCCCTGAAAGATCATAATTTTAACAAGTTTGTAATTTTACCAAATTGGTTTAAAGTCAGAGAACAAGTCAGCTTCCTTTAGTGCAGAATGCATGTGTTTAAGTATTGACCGTTCCTAATGTCACACACTGATATTTAGACTTTGGGATATAGTTTCACTATATGGCCAAAAGTATGTGGACACATGACAGTCACACCTATTTAAGCTTGTTGGACATCACGTTCCAAAACCATGTGCATTAATATAGAGTTGGCCCCCCTTTGCAGCTATAACAGCCACCACTCCTCTGGGAGGCCTTTCCACTAGATTGGAGTGTGTCTGTGGGGATTTGTGCTCATTCAGTAAAAAGAGCATTTGCGAGGTCAGACACTGATGTTGGGTGAAAAAGTCTGGCTCAGAAGCAACGTTCCAGTTTATCCAAAAGGTGTTTGGTGTGGTTGAGGTCAGGGCTCAGGCACAGGCACACAGTCATGCTGGAACAGGAATAGACCTTTCCCAAACTGCTGCCATGCAGTTGGAACCATAGAACTGTCTGAAATATCTTTGTGTGTTGCAGCATTAACATTACTCTTCCCTTGAAGTAAGGGGCCTAAACCCTGAAAAACAGCCACACACAATTTTCTTCCTGCACCGAAACTTTACTGTTGGCACTGTACATTCTGGTAGTGTTCTCCTGACATGTGCCACACCCTGATACATCTATCGGACTACCGGATAGTAAAGTGTGATTCATCACTTCAGAGATCACAATTCCACTGCTCCAGAGTCCAGTGCCGGCATGTTTTACACCACTCCAGCTACCGCTTGCCATTGCGCATAGTAATCTCAGGTTTAGGTTCAGCTGCTCAGCCTTGGAAGCCCATTTCATGAAGCTCCTGGTGCATAGTTTTTGTGTTGATGTTGCTTCTAGAGGCTGTTTGGAGCTCTGTAGTGAATCATGGGTGATTTGTATGCACTGTGCACTTCTTTACTCTGTAGCTTCATTCTGGTTTGCTGCTTTTTGGCAGAGCTGTTGTTGCTCCTATATACTTCCATTTTATTAGATTCACAGACACAGGTGGGGCAGAAATTTCACAAACTGGTTTGTGGCAAAGGTGCTATCCTATGACCATGTGCCATGTTCAACCAATGACCTGTTCTCCTGCAGTGCTTGTCTATGGAGACTGCTTGGCTAGGTGCTTGATTTTATACCCCTGTCGACAATGGGTGTGGCTCACACATCTGGACTCAGGTGGGGTGTCTATTTACTTTTGGTCATATAATGTACTTTAAAAACAATAGGATCTAACTGCTTACCATGTGTAAATGAGGGACAGGAATGCAGTCTCACTTCCTTCCAGTTTTTAAAAGTTTTTTTTTTTTTTTTTTTTAATTTAAAGTCTAAATCTTTCAACTTCACTTTAGAAGAACTAGATGTTTTTAAAAACAATATTAAATGAAAAACAAAAAAAATTAAATATTATTTTCACAATTTAAAATGTAGGGATTAGGGTTTGGGACAGCTGCCTCATAACATCAGAGCATAATCATTGAGAATAGGTCTAAATATGTAAGCATTCTTTATTTAAGATATATATTTCGCTGTTGTCAGAGTGAAACCTCTTCAAAATCTTTACAGGAGAAGGAAAGAACCTGCATTATTTTTAATGTAAGTCAACGGAACCAGACTTTCTCCCCCACTTAATTTTAGCCCATTTCTTTTGGTCCATTCATTACGAAATTTACACACATTATAAAGAATAACAGGCATTTTCAAATTATGGCACCAACTGGAAAATGATAAAAATTGAGATGCAAGGTTTTATTCTGACAGCAGTGATTTATTTTTAAATGTGGGAATGCAGCTTGAACTAATTAAGTAGAATGCTCCATATATTGTTTGTTAAGATGCCTATAATGGAGATGAAAGTTTGGCAGTCCTATCAACATGATTTATTACATATAAATAGGAGATACTAAATATAGACAGACAGATGAATACAGGACAAGTTTATTTGACTGCGAGTGAACAGAGATTAATTATCAAAACGCTGAACTCTCCTTAATTTTGGCAGTTAAATCCCATCTCCTCCCTCTCTTCTCTCTCTCTCTCTCTCTCTCATGAGTCAGTGTGTTTGAGTATTCTCTTTAATGCTTTCTGCATTTGATCTCAGTGCGGCCTGATCCCAGCAGTTCTGCACGTAGCGACTGCTTGAAAGGCGCTTGATCCGAGCCAGTGGCATCTCCTCTGTCGCAGATTTGCAAAAGCTCTCCGACTTTAGCGTGATCCCGCTCTATCAAATAACTATGCAAAAACTACCATGAATCATTTAAATCCTTCACTCAGTATTCCTGATCCTTTCAGGTTCTTTATAATTTAATAAACAGGATTAGAGTCATCTGCTGGAAAGGAGCAGTCTTGTTCCAGAACATTCTCTCTCACTCACTCGCTCTCTCTCTTTCTGTCTCTCTCTCTTGCTCTGTCTCAGAGTGCTGTCTCTTATTAAGTACTGTAAGATTACAGCAGTCTAATCTTTGTGAACACATGTTGGCTGGAATAAAAGCAATTTTTTATTTGCGGAAACTGCAGTGCAAGTTTAGCAGGAAATGAGCTTGCTCTATAATCTCATCTGCGCCTTTTTTCCCCCCTCTTTTGGAAAGGTCTTCTTATACAACACGCTGTGTGTATGTGTGTGTGTTCACGCATTTGCACCCAGCACGGCGCCTTGTGAGCAAAAAAAGTCCAGGCTGCTAGTCTTTTTGCTCAAGATGTAAATCCACCTGTTTTAAAGGAGCTTTTTTTCCACATATTTATTCTCTCTCTCTCTCTCTCGCTCTCTCTTGCTCTCTCTCCTGTGCGATGTAAGGGATTAGTGTTGGTGTTGGCTGCTCTTTGGGAGATGGTGGTGAGAAGATGAGGATAAGTTAAGCTCTAAATCCGAGTCTTAGCTTTCTTATCCTGAGCTGCAGGAGGGGGTGTGTGTGAGTGTGAGTGTGTGTGAGTATGAGAGTGTGTGTGTGTGTGTGTGTGTGGTGAGTTTTGCTGCTTTAGTGGAGATTCTGCAGGGTCTAGCCTCTCTCTGCATGTACATTAAAGCTGGCACATTCACTTTTTTCCACAGTATTTGACAAATTAAGATTAAAAGCTTTAACAGAATTAAAGTATCTCTTCACTATAAAATATATGGCTCTGGGTTTTGACTCTGCCGCAGTGCAGGCTGGGAAGAGGCCATGTCTCTGCGTTTAAAGACGATAATAGTCAGCGTCCTCTTCACTAACTCCACTGTCACACTCAGGACTTTTGACCCCTTTTAGAGACGTTTTAATATGCACCTGCAGCACTAATGGCTTATGTGGGCCATAATAATAGAGGTATCCCTTATTAGTGATTCTGCCTGCATCCTTAACTTAGGGTGTTTTAATACCTTCCCCAAATGCTTGAGTACACACCCAGGACTGATTCTGGGCTTTTTTTGGGAGGGGGGCAGTCTAACAGAACTGAATGTTTGTGAGAATGTAAGCATTTTAGGCTGAGAATAAAATAATCTAACACTATGTGGAGTGCAATGTAGGGGTGGATGTGGCACTCGTCAATACTGTGCAATGGAAATAAGCCTGTCTCTAGCCTATGGATGTCACATAAGTTAGCATGGCTGAAAACTATACAGTATGAGCAATAAGAATGTCTGGGGACAACCATAATACAACATGAGCCAAGTGTGACTATGCAGAACGGAGACTTATGTAGAATGTAGACTTATTAGGGTAACTTTCTTTGTGAAGGTGGAGCTTAAAGTAGGAGGTGACGATGCACTCGTCAACATTGTCTGAAATGCACCAAGTCTGTTCTTTAACCATGGATGTGATGCAAGTTAGTACGGCTACAAAGTCCCAAGAAACTATGCTTACCATGTAGATGTATGTCATGTGTGCTCAGAACACATTCCATGCTGTAAAAACAAGCATTGCATTAAATGTCATTAGACAAAAGTCATCAGTGCACAGACTACAAGAATTTATGGTGGGTATTTTAAGGGAATTTAAGCCTAACATAAACAGTCTGTATAACTCTAAGGACTAAAGAAAAGGTGGAAAATGGTCATTTTAAACATTTTAGGGTTTTCCCTTTGTTCATGTATTCTTTTGTATGCTTGCCAGTCCACTAAACATTTAATGTTTTAGAAGCACTTTCCTTATATGCCCACTCTTAGGTGAGTTCCACCTACCTTATTGTTTCACTCAGTGTGCGAAACATCCCCCGGTACTCAGAGGTCCGATGTTGGCCTGCTGCTTACTCACTCTTCATGCCAGCATCAGTGCTGCTTTTTGTGGCAACAAAATGTTTCTTCTTATGGAAATGCTCCTTTCTGGTTTGGTAATGCTCTTTTCCTCACATTAACTGAGATCTTGCACATCTCCTCTTCTGTCTTCAATTTGAGAAATGAGTAACAGTTCAGCTCTTTCCACCAAACGTTTGGGAACTTGGGCAAGTTTTAATAATTGCATGTATACTGTGGCATATTGTACAGTTTTACTGAGGCATAGTTACAGTTTCTACGCCATGATGGGCCAACTGGGTGAACCAGTTTGCTACAATGTCACCTTGAGGCAGACAAGTGCTGCAGGTCTAGTTAGTTAAGAATACCAAAGACAGAAGCTCACTGATTGTGGGTGAAGCAGCTAAACAATGTGTTTTGCCTGCATTTGTGGTTCGAGCAGCTATTGAATCTCCCAGAATCAGGCACATTGGTGTTGGTGGAGTTTTTACACTTGTCAGTATTACTGACTGTTGAAAATGGCCCACCACCCAAAATATCCAGTCAGGAGCAGTTCTGTGAACATTTTAATTTGACATTTGACAATCATTGACATAATAGTGTCCCTGTGAGATGATGTACAAAAGGATGTGGTAAGGCTGTGTAACTATTAGAAGCTATTATTGAGAAAAAGAGAATTTGCGCTGGAACACTGAAGTTGAACATCAGAAATATGGAGTAAGGTTTTATGAACTGATTTTGCTTAACTAAATTTATAATTGAGATTGCTCGATTGTAAGAGGCAATCTACAAGTAGTAAGGAAAAATATACACGGAAAGCAAGCAACAAGAATGGAAGCCGTAATGAAAGCAAAAGGTAGAAACAATAAATATTGAAATATTTAATATATTTAGTTATTGTGGCTTCTGCCTAATTAAATTGATAAAAGGATGGTCTATGACTTTTGCACAGTAAGTATATCAAACTAAATGAGCCACACATTCTGAAGAGAATCAATAAGAGAGCCACATTTACAGAAAATAAACTGGTCTGCTCATTTAGGAAATTGCTAATTTATCTTCCCACAACACACAACACATTCCTAAAATGTAGCCAGTACAAAGTGATGCATGCATGATAATTTGTCACATTTTGATGACATTTTGTTTTTTTGACACCTGCCACTGTAGCAACATGTACAAAATAGTGGGTTTAGTGGGGCATGATGTCTGGTTGGTGGAATATAACTACACCATAAAATACCCTCTGAGGCTGGCCCTGCCTTTATTCTGTGATGAAACATTTGTATTCTGATGAAAGTGGTATCTTCCAGGATGACAGTGCCCCCATTTACAGAAGACGAGGGGTCACTGAATATATATACACACAACATATATACAGACGGAAATTTGTTCATGTGTCCATCGACCTGTATTTCTTATCTCTGTCTCTGAATGTATTTGCCTGAATCTGTCTAATGGTGAACTTGCCCCTGGCCACCAGTGCCATTATGTGTCTATGCCCTTGCTCGTGCCCCAACGTCCTCTTTGGGCCAGTATCTGTAGCCCCCACTCCCCCTGCTCTCCTGCTGCAGCTGGGAGTGTGTCCCGTGCACTCAGGTGCAGCGTAATTGCAGTAATGAACTCCTAGGTAGACTTACACACTCCACTGCTTCCTCCCAGACACAACGCCAAAACAAATCTTGTCATAATTAGCTGTAATCCTGCTCATTACTGCTGGCTTAATTAGCCTATTAATAACACATCCTGGGAGAGCTTGTTTGCTGTGCAGGCAAATGTTTGTTCCTAAATTAGCAAACAAGGAGACAACGGCATTGTTCAAACACAGGCACTCTGACAATGCAAAGCAGACAGGATTAAAACCAGTCAATGCCAGGGCTTATTTGTGGGTAAGTGAGTGTGTGCATGTGTGTGTGTATGTGTTTTGCCCTAGACTTTAAAGGCAGGTGTATAACAGAGGTGTGGACTTGAGTCACATGATTTGGACCAGAGTCAGACTTGAGTTATGAATTAAACACAAGACTTGTGACTCGGTTTGTATTTGAACACCAAAGACTCAGACTTTGACTTGGACTTGAAAAGACTTGTGAAGAGGTGTCTGGCCACAGATGGGACTCTATAGTTGGATACTTTTTATGTAAATGAAGCAGAGCATTTGATGCAGACCCCTAACTTTGATGTAGACCACTAACAGCAACTTTGTAAATAATTATGGATGTGCTTTGCTCATTTTACTTTCAGAGGATAAGTGTGACTTGAGACTTGCCTGTATTGGACAGTACTTGTATGGATGGTATTCACCTCTGCCTAATGTGATTAAAATTGTAAGTCACTCTCAATGAGATATAATGCCATAAATGTAAAAGCTGTTAATATTTTTGTTCTCTTTTCTGTAAAGTTTGTTCTGAGTGGTGGTTTCAGTTTCTATTGTTTAGCATCTAAATTGTTTTGAATTGCCTTCAAATATGGGCAAGACTGGTAACGCAAGCAAATCAGGCCACTAATTGATTATGTTAACTAGGAAACAAGTTTAGCAGTTTCAGAAAGGGTAATAAAGAAACATTATTCATGTGATACACTACCATATACTACTTACATATTATCAAGAAATAGGCTCCAACTCTACTACCACCATCATTTTTGATGTTCAGCGTTGAAATGGCAATAAATTTGCTGAAGAATGTTTACTGACTCATGTGGCATGGTGGCACAGTGGATAGCACTATCACATCACAGCAAGATGTGCCTGGGTTTGAATTTTTTCTCCCTTCGCCTGCGTAGGTTTCCTCTAGGTACTCCGGTTTCCTCCCACAGTCTAAAGACATGCAGTCAAACGAATTGGAGATACTAAATTGCCCCTATGTGTGAATGTATATGTCTGGGTGTCTGCCCTGTGACAGACTGGTGACCTATCCCGGATGTTTCCCACCCCCCCATAAATGACTGCTGGGATAGGCTCCAGCTTCCTTTGTGACCCAGAAGGATAAGTGGCTAAGATTGTGTGTGTGTGTGTGTGTATGTGTGTGTGTGTGTGTGTGTGTGTGTGTGTGTGTGTGTGTGTGTGTGTGTGTGTGCGTGTGTGTGTATACTGACTTGGTTAGACTGAACCTCAGATGACTCAGGACTCAATTTGAAACTAGCCTCCAATGACTTGGGACTTGACTCAGGCATGACTGTTAAGACTTGAAACTTACATGTTACTTGAAACTCAGTGATTATTTCCCATCTCTGGTATATAAACACTCACCAAGACCGGTAGAATGTCCTGCGTCGTCTAGTCAGCAGATCTGGCCTTTTGTGGGACGAATTCCACCAACCATGTATAGGTATATATGTTCAACATTGCAATAATACAAGTGAATATGCATGACAAAATTAACAGATCTAAGCTAGTATAAGCATTTTGCCAAAGACCTGGTGGAATCTAGGCCATACAGTGTATAAGAACACAAATACCCATAATGCACAGAGAAACCATGTCACCATATAAGACTGCCCATATGGGAGGTGTCTGCGTCCAAGATATAAGCAGGTATTAACAACATACTTGTTAATGCTACATGGATAGTTGATACATTGCTAGCTAGCTGGCTTAGATGCTTTCATAATCCTTGGCATAAGGAAACAGATCAGTTTCAATGCAAAACATCAGCCTTTGCCAGTGTGGTGCAGTGGTTGCTGGGTAGAAGAAAATGTTGTTACTTTAATAAAATAATGACTAAATAAGTTAAACTACCTACAAAAATAAATGGAGTAAAAATAAAATAATTATAAGGTTTTAAAAGCTACTCCAGAAAGTTGAAGGTTAAAAAAAATAGCACTACTATTAATGTTAAAGATTATTTTAAAAAGCCATTTTCAGCCAGTGGATCATGAAATAAGGTATAAATCTGCATGCTCTAAAATGGGAAATTTACCTTCTCAAGGGTTTTAACTACGGAAACTTGATTGAAGTCTTTCCTGAGCCACAATAAATGAGTCATCTTGTATTTATTATGATATTACAGCAGAGAGAAACTTCCAGAGAGCAAGTATGATGCTTAATGTCCTAAGGCCAATGTAACATTATTTCCCAATGTTGTCACATTTATTTAATATAATAATTTAAACTTTGATGTATAAAGCCATTTATTTGGTTTTTTTTTTCCACAAGATACTTTTTGAGCTAGAACATGTCTGAGCAGGAATATCAGTCCTATATCCAATATACTTAATGGTCATTATGATTAAGCAAATCATTAATGTACTTACTGTACTGAACCATGCTCTGAATAACCTTGCATGTACAGCGTCTCCACATGACGTAATGTGGTTGAAGTTCAGCAATAACCAGAGCAAAAGCAGTAAGCATGCCAGAATCACTCTGTTTGTTCCGGAATGTGTTAGGAGACACAAAAAGCATGTTTAATGTTGTTTTTCGGTGGAGTTTCCCTTTAATAGGGTTGAATTAGGCCCATTAAGTTTCTTTGGAAGCAGCAATCACATTACAAGCTTTTAAGCCCAGGGAGGCATCTCATGTTCCATGACATTATGCCCAGTGAGTGGCCTCGCTGGCTCCATTTTCATAAATGTCTCTAGGTCTTCTCTTACTGTAGACCTGTCTGAGCTCCTGCTTATTAACAACTTTAATGGCCAGGGCCAGACCAACAGGCCCAGCGCTTCATTACACACTTCTGTAACCTAAGAATAGCTCAACCGGTTTGCATTGGATTCTCTGTAGTTACTGAATAATAAGCCATGATATGTAATAAGCCTGCGATTTTAAGGGGTTAAAGGAAAAGTTTTGTTTTCAAATAAAAGTTGATACAATATATACATACTGTCAGAGCTTCAATGCGAGTGGTACATTCCCCAGTCCACAGAGTCCATATATGAAAACTAAACTGCAAAAATGGCTCGAGCTGAATTATTTGTATTTATGATGTCACAAAAGCGAATGCATTTACAGATGCCCTCCTACTCAAACAACAGCAGGTTAGCCAACCATTCACATTGAAGTTAAAACCTTTCACATTGAATAATTCAGCCTGGATTGCTTTTTGAATGAGGCACAACGCAATGCAGCCAATTATTCCCTCAAACTGTAATGGCTTTACTTATTACTTCCTGTAAAAAATAACCTCAGTACTGATTAACTTTCTTCTTACTCTTGGGCTTCTTTTAAAATCTACACATAAAATCTACAATCTGTACTGATGGGAAAGTATATGAATTATATATAGTTCATTCATTTAAAAAAAAAAATGAGCTGACAACTGTGAGTTATTCTCAACACACAGCACATTCTGAAACTTAGCTGTTTTGTCACAAAGGCAGTTATTGTCCATGTTAAGGCATTAGAAGTTCACATTTTACAGCAGAAACAGTCAAACGCCAGTGCTACTCTCCAGCAGAGCCCGATACATCTGTTTGGCGAATCGGGTCAGCTGACAACACTGCTGCAAACTGTTTTAGACAGAATCTCAAATGGCGCCTTTCTCTCTACAAAGTGCACTATGTAGATCCTAAAATAATGGCTACTGCATCTAAACAGTATACAGAACATCTAACAAAGGACTACTTTGGATTCAGACATGGGTGCACAATCACATACTGGACATGAAAAACTCATGTAATGCACTATAGAGGGAGCAGTGAGCCATTTGCCTGAGGATTTTCTGATGCATGAGTTTTATAGATGTTTAATATTGAACAATAATGGCCTGTTTATGTTTTATTAACATAAGGAATGTTAAATATCGCACTTAAAAGAAACCTGAAACCATGAAATGGCTTTGTTTAACTCTGAAACATGAAATGACCATTGGATAAATAAATAAATTAATTAATTAAAAAATCTAACTGTATTTGAGTTATTTTTACTTAATCAAAACTACCCAAATGCTGTTTGATTTTCCCTGGAAGGCATGATAAAAAAAGATTTTTTTAAAAGAAGTTTATTACAATTATATAATCTAATTAGAATTAGATAAGATATCTGTTTTTGCAAATGAACTCTTCATATAGTCCTTTCAATATTATAATTAAGCAAAACGGCCAATCACAGTAAACGTCATTAAAAAATCAGTCAATTCTATCTTTGGTCTGAACAAGACAGAGTCAGTTCTGCATTGTTAATTTTCAAAAAACTGCCTTGTAATAAAGTCTTCATGAGTAAATGTAGAGCTACGTTGTTATAGGAAATGTTAATCTCACTACCGTAAAGGCCAGTACAAGTCACAAAGTGTTTCACAGCATCCAAACACTTGAAACTATGGTTATTAATAAAGGTATGAACACTACGTTGACATCAGCACGTGGCAGTGAGCTGCAACTATGAGCAGTGTTCAGTTTCTCTTTGCGCCGTTCTGTGTTAAATCAAACCTTGAACCAAACCACAAAGAGCCACAGTGCATAACAAGCAGCTTAAAATCCACACAGAGAAAGCCGGTCATTGTAAAGCATTTAAGATAAATTATATATATTGCGGCTCTCAGAAGAAAACCTTGTATCTCCGCTTTTGACTTTTTTCAGTTTTTGGCAGTTTTTGCCCGTTGCTCTTTACATTGTGTGTAAATTTCACAAATGGACCAAAGGTAATGACTGAAACTGACTTGTAAAGAAGTCTGGTTCCATTGACTTACATTAGAAGTAAAGTTTTTTCCTTTTCCTGTAAAATTATCATTTTGGAGATAGGAGGTTTTCTTTTGACAACAGCGATATATACATATGGCAATGGTGCTTCATCTCAGCTAAAGTTACTAGTCTAGTCCTTTTCACTTCACAGGGTTACGGTTAGGCTATGTAGATCATCTGTGGTTTGTGCTGTATGTGCTATGTGGCACATCCAGTGTATGGTGGCCTTAATGCATTACTTTGTTACCTTCTACCACGGTACCCCTTACACACACACAAACACACGCTTGTGTGTGTGTGTGTGTGTGTGTGCGCGCATGCACAACATACTGGGTCCCCTGAGTCCATTCAAGTGCAGGCCGGGCAAGTGTGTGAGGGGGTGTCAGTGCGTGAGTGGCGTGTACAAGCTACATAAATAAAGCATGCGCTTACTGCTCACTGACACACAGTCACTGTAAGCAGACACTGCTGATACAAGCCAGGCCACATTCTCTCTCTCTCTCTCTCTTTCTCTCTCACACACACACTCATTGTCTTTTTGTCTCTCTGTCTTATCCACCCCTCTTTCTAGTACTTTTAGTACTAATTAAAGCTACCACTCTCTTTTGGCAAACACATGTACACACACAGGCAGAAGACATGGGTCTAAATAAGTTCAAAGTGCTCCTTTCCATACTGGTGTAAAATCAGTTTTCCTTGTTTCTTGTGTGATGATTTTGCCATTTGTAGGTGACTCTGATCTCAGCTCAGTGAGTATCTCCTTCATATTTCTCTGGCAGGGTCATTTCTACAGTGTTTTAGTTTGCTAGCATTATACACACTTAGCTTTGGACACAACCTATAAATGTAAGCTATTGTCAAGATAATGTTGCCAAGTTTGTAAATTACTTCTACAGTACTGATAAGTTGCTAAGACAACTAACTACAGCTTAAATCAGGAAATAAATTACTTTATTCATGTTCATGATAAATATAAATGTTTTGTTGTTGTTGTTGTTGCTTGTATGCATGTTCACTTTATTAGTTTGCAGTAAATGCTTAATGTGCCACAGTAGATCTATAGCTTTGAAAAATTGTCTGGCTTTGAAAAATGACACTGAAGCAGGCCCAGGCACTCACATTTTGGGGGCAGGGGAAAGTTTAAAACATAAAATTTGTTCAAAATAACCACATATTTCCATGTGATTCTTTCTTAAGGATATTATTAGTGCTTTATTGGCAGGATTCCTAGCTCTGTGGTGATGTGTATCTATGACAGGTCAGAATTACTGAGAGACAATCTCCACTTGAGGTTGGTACTGAAACAGAGTGATGAAGCTTTTTGAACACAAGCTGAAATGGATCTTGAAGAACAGACAGAAGACAATTATTTCACGTGCCAACCAAGAGGGCGTTTGTACAGTCTGAGAGCAAAGTTCTGAGTTCAAATCATCACCTACTCCTAAGAGTGACCAACCCCCCCACACAATGGCAGATGTAATAGTCTGTAAACATAAAAGTGGACAGTATTGTAAACTGAGTCATTTCATAAGTTAATAATCAAGTCCTTCTTGAGTTGAATCTGGTGTTCTGGAGCCCAGATGGTTATAGAATGTAAATGAATAATTTCTCACCACCTTGTCCAACCATGAGATGATCTATTTCATTTCAGTGTGATGAAGAACAAAATAAATAATCTCTGCCTCTTCAAACAAACCAAATAGCCACCTGTTTGCAGCATCCTGGCAACAGGCCTGGTGTTCACTTTCATGTGTTACATGTCATGGAAAATAGCACTGTGGCTATTCAGCAGCTCCTTCATGATCTGTATATCTGTCGTTATTAATCTTGTGGTGTATGAATGTGTCTACATGTAATAGCATCTTTTGTGTGAGTGTGTAGCTCAGGCATTTTTAGCTGTGGATCAGCTCTGCAACTCAAAGGCTATTTAATTGTATATTATATATAATTTCATATATATACACAGATAGAGTTTTTGACATAATTTGTAAATGCCTGTTGCTCATATTGTTACACATTGTATATAAATTCCATGAAGAATAATCAAAAAGAAACAGCCCAGAATTAGTTGAAAAAATGTCTGGTTCCTTTGAAATTAAAAATAAGTTATGTTTATTCCTTCTCCTGTAAAGTTACCATTTTGGAGATACAAGGTTTTGTTCCGACAACAGCAATATATATATATATATATATATATATATATATATATATATATATATATATATATATTTTTTTTTTTTTTTTTTATTTTTATTTTTTTTTTTTTCTTGTTTCTTGTTCCTTTAAAAAGTGAAAACTGGCAGACCTATTGAAATTCTATTGTAGGACATGTGAATAATTAATGCTGTATCTCTCTCTTTCCTTTGTGCATGTGTGTGTGTGTGTATTTTGTGTGTGACAGAGTTTGAATTACAGAGTCTGAATTGTGCAGACTATAGTTTACAGTATTAATCATTCATATATGAACTAGAACTGGGTTTGCTTACAACAGCAGTAAATAATCTCTTTGATGCAGGAATCTGAGAGACAGGCAGGTGTGTGTGTGTGTGTGTGTGTGTGTGTGTGTGTGTGTGTGTGTGTGTGTGTGTTTGTGTGTGTGTGTGTATCAGTATCGTAGTGTGTAGATGCATTTTTCTCTTGTCATTACAGATCATTTCATTCAGCAGATAAAAGTAAAGTAAAAGGAGAATGGATTATATAGAAAACCAAAGGCCTTATATATACTAAATAAACTGTAGTGATGTAACGATATGCATATTTTCAGATTTGATATGATTTTTACTCTGAAGTTAAGCTTCACATTAATTTTCAATATTTCACATTTGAAATATATCGTGGTTCAGATTACTGATAACTTGAAACAAATTTTATCCTAGACACCTTTAACACCTCTCTTAAAGTAGCCATAAAACACTAAAACTATGCAGTTTTATCTTCAATAATATTCATGGAATACATTTTGATGGGAATGTGTATGTACATATTTACAAAAATAACAAGCAACCTGGATTTTTGTCTTTGTAGCTGAGCAAACAAGTCAACATTGAATGCGTTTGCAAGCATTTAATAATCCCATAACTGCAGAAAATCACATTTTGTCAGTAATCCGACCAATGTGTTTATATACACTTGAGTAATCAGATAATTGAAAACTCTTGAGTCTACGTTAATTAGGCAGTAATAAACTCACAGAAGAAGATCTGACATAAACGTAATGTAAAACTTTAAAATCACAGCACTTCACCTGAAACTATGAACATACAACATGTAGAAGATGAATATTTAAGTTGCTGCATCTTACAGCAACGCTGCTTTCTGCTCTCCCACATGCACAGACAGAAAAATCCGAAAGAAATCAGAGTAAGAGTTTACATGTTTGAGAAATCTGATTACTGAGCTAAAATCCAGCTCTCTTTATCAGATTTCTTACTCCAACGTAAGAAGTCAGAGTATGCAGTTTACATGACCATTTGAATAATCAGATAACTGCATAAATACAACAATAATTGGATTAATGACTGCATGTAAACAAACCCAATGATGAAGCATTTTTACTGTGTTTAAAGGTTATTTTTTGTGGTGAGTGTGCACAACATTTTGACATGAAGAAAGCTGCAGTTGTGATGTCCATTTTTATCAGCATGGTCATCTTTGTATAGAAATGTGAAATATTTTCCCAAAAGGGTATTCTGACTCGGCCTGGGTTCGATTCCCTGGCTGGGTGACTGGGGTCCTCTCTGTGTGGAGTTTGCATGTTCTCCCCGTGTCTGCGTGGGTTTCCTCCGGGTTCTCCGGTTCCCTCCCACAATCAAAAGACGTGCGGTCAGGCCAATTGGACATGTTACATTGCCCCTAGGTGTGAGTGTGTGACTGTCTGTGTCTGTCTGTCTGCCCTGCGATGGACTGGCGACCTGTCCAGGGTGTATCCTGCCTTCCGCCCGAAGACTGCTGGGATAGGCTCCAGCACCCCCCTGACGGAGAAGCGGCTTAGAAAATGGATGGATGGATGGGTATTCTGACTCCTCCCCTTTCATCCCTCATTACCCACTAGCTGCTCAATACAGGGTTTCACACAGGGATGCAACAGTATCCTAGTTAATCTGAGATTAGAGTTAGGGGTGAAATGGGGGTTAATGGGTTTAAGGCAGGTTGCATGTGCAAAATGACTTCATTACCAGCATTCCAATACTCACTGTTATAGCAGGCAGGGGTCACCACTTGGGCAGGAAAGAGAAGATGCAAATCCATGCTCAGAAGTAACAGAGTAGCAGGGGTCAGGACCAGGAAAACCCAAACACTATAAACACTTAGAACTCAGGTGATGATCACAGAGACAGAGAAAACAAAGGGGTACAAGTAGCAGTCTTAATGTCCTTGGAATGAACTACAGGTGTGTGGGAGAGGAGGAGAGTGGCCAGAGCCAGGGAGAGTCCAAGTCAAGGCGCCCAGAAGCGGGAAGACGTTACAAGGTAACAACTGTCTGCCAAAACTATGCACACTATATGCAACATAATGACTGTTGTGCATTTGACCATGTTGTTTGCACCATAAAAAATGCAAAAAAAACCCAAACAAACAAAGATTGACAAACAGCAGAACATCTTCAAGTGACAAAGATAAGCTTTGCGTCTCCCAGAAAAAAGTGCTATTGGAAAAGCATGCTTTCCCTTTTGGTAAAGTGAAAGCATGGAGAGTTTTACTCTCCTGTTCAGGAACTGAAAATTTGCATGTTTTTACATACAAATCAGTCTGAGCTGCTTTTAGAGATACAGCACTACACGCAAAGCAGAGGACTAATCTTTGTGGCTGAAACACGACCTGGTCAGCCTGGCTTTTGCTACACCTGCAAAAACATAAGCAATAGTAGAATAAAGGGCGGATAAAATAACGTTACATCTGAAAAACTTTATTTGACTCTGTGTCATATATATATATATATAAAGAGTACTACACACAGACTGATATTTCATGGTTTTGTTTGTGGAGGATTCTGTGTTTGTCTTTTTTTCTTATTTATTGATTTAGTTTAAAAAAAAAAAACAATCTGTGAAAACAAATATTAGTCACTAATTAATAAAGGCTGATGTTAAAATTTTACCATAGAGTTGCAGTTTATTACTTCTCACATCGTCTTGCTCAGTAAGATGACATGAATTTCAGATGAATGTCACAGTTCTTACACTTTCACAGTTATGTTAAAGCTGCAATACTATAATCAGAATCCCAGTTCTCACTTCAAATTAGTGTTTGGTTAAATAAACAGTGACTTTATCAAGTGACTGTATATTAAGAAGCTGTGAAATACTGAAGAAGCTGTAGATGGGAGCTCTGTTTTTGACCTTCATGTCAGTCAATGAATCCATCCGTCCTCTGCAGTGAGCAAGGGAGAGAGATGGATGGTGGGAGAGACTACGTTATACCATCCATCCATCCATCCATCCATCCATCCATCCATCCATCCATCCATCCATCCATCCATCCATTATCTTCTGCTTCTCTGTGGTTCGGGTCGTGGGGGCAGCATCCTAAGCAGACCTCCCTTTCCCCAGCCACTTCCACTAGCTCCCCTGGGGGGATTCCGAGGAGCTCCCAGGCCAGCTGGGCGATATAGTCACGCCAGCGTGTCCTGGGTCTTCCCCGGGGTCTCCCGGTTGGACTTGCCTGTGACACCTCCCGAGGGAGGCGTCCAGGAGGCATCCTAACCAGATGCCCGAACCACCTCAGTTGGCTCCTCTCGACATGGAGAAGCAGCGGCTCTACTCTGAGTCCCTCCCAGATGACCGAACTTCTCACCCTATCTCTAAGGGAGAGTCCAGACACCCTGCGGAGGAAACTCATTTCGGCCGCTTGTATTCGCGATCTCATTCTTTCGGTCATTACCCAGAGCTCATGACCATAGGTGAGGGTGGGAACGTAGATCGACCGGTAAATCGAGAGCTTTGCCTTGTAGCTCAGCTCTTTCTTTACCACAACAGACCGGTAAAGAGCCCGCATCACTGCTGACCCAGCACCAATCCGCCTGTCAATCTCCCGCTCCCTTGTACCATCACTCGTGAACAAGACCCTGAGATACTTAAACTCCTCCACTTGAGGCAAGAGCTCATCCCCAACCCAGAGAGGGCTCTCCATCCTTTCCCGCCTGAGAACCATGGCCTTAGATTTGGAGGTACTGATTCTCATCCCAGTCGCTTCACACTCGGCTGCAAACCGATCCAGTGAAAGCTGAAGTTCACGGCCTGATGTCCCCAATAGGACCACATCATCTGTAAACAGCCGAGATGTGACCTTGACATTATATATTATACATACATACCTACATGCATACATATATACACACACACACACACACACACACACACACACACACACACACACACACACATATATACACACATACACACACACATATATATATACATATAGTCTCTATCTTCCTCTCTCTGCCTTCTCTCTCTTATTTTCTCTCAATCTCTCTTTGCCTTTCTCAAACTTTCTCTCCTGCTCTCTGTCTCTTCTTCACTCTCTTTCTATAAATCTTGATGTAAATAACATAAAAACCTGTGTTGTATGATTTATTCTATGACTGAAAAGTAAGTATAAGTTATTATTGTTTAATTTATGTTGTTACGTAAAATAACAAAAAATGTAAATATAAGCGATTCCATAAACATTTTTTAATGGAGATAATATGGGCCCTTTGGTGCATGCAATTATATGGATAAATGCCACTGATTATAGACTAGTACAGTGTTATTATAGGAGCTGATATAGTGTTAGGCTCTCAGAAAACCCACAGCCATCAAATCAAAGTCGAATTACTGCTGACTAATACAGAGTGCAGTGAGGACTTATGAACCATGCTGAATAAAATGGAAACTGCAAGTGATTTGGAAAAATTCCACCTTATTTAATGGCTCTGGCAGAAGCAGTTAGAAGAAGTGAACCATATAATCTATAATGATGATGAGCACCTCTGCACCAGTGCTAATTAACTACAGTGCTCTTTTAGATCTGATCAAACCAGCTACATTTCTGTCCAAAAGGTTTTTTTGTTTGTTTTTTTTTTTTTAACAAAAACTTACTTCACTTAACTGGATGAAATATTTGTCGATGCCTGAAATGTTGCAAAAAGGAATGTGTTTAATGTCATTTGTCAGATGTTCCTCACGTGGCTCTCTCAACAAACAAACACAGGCTGTATCGTGAAGAGGTGGAGCTGAGCTGAAGAGCAGTGCTGCTTCTTTTCTGCACTTACAGGGAAACAAGTCCAGAAGAGATAATAATAATAATAATAATAATAATAATAATAATAATAATAATAATAATAATAGTGGCCAAATTCAATGCTTTATTGATTTTCTAAGTGAAAATAAGTTAAAAGATTCTCTACACAGAACCCATTTCTGCACACTTTAATGCAGAACAACTGTTTATTTTCTAAATTTAACAAATTAGGCAAAAAAATACATTTATCTAAAAAAGAACTATACACATTCACACATTCATAAACACCCTGGAAACCAGAGATGTTCATAAGTCAAGTCTGAGTCAAAAGTTTGAGTTGAGTCTCCCATCTCTGGGATGGAAGTGAGGATGTTTTAGTATTTAATATTAGTGGAGGGGCTGTTTAGTATTAGTCTAGTCCCTGTTATTAGCTGCAAGCACCACACCGTAGAAAAGTAAACCCTACTAGACAAATAACAAGCCATTGATTATAAAACTTAGCAGAACTAAGAACAGAAGGACAGATCTAAAGCCCTTCATGTGGTTAATGCAGTGTTTTCACAGAAAGAGCTTGAAACATGTTAGTTAGTTAACTAGCACAATATCTAATCCAGCTGAAGTTATAGTCAGTTTTTAATGAATGAGATCTGTCAATGACTAAAACAACTTCAGCTATAGGAAATATACTACAGTTCAACCTTTGAGCCAGCTGATTTACATCTTTCCATTAAAGACTGCATTTTCTACATGAAGCACTTTGTTTTGTTCCTCAGACTGAAGGTGTTTTGTTCCTGCTATACTGAAAGGCTCAGGGTAACACTTTATTTGGAAGGTCCACTGTGGATACCTTGTAGATGATCAGTCTATCTTTAACTAATGAATATCTATTAAACACTACTGACCTTAAAGTTGCATATGAAAGATACTATTAAATCTATCCCTAATCCCAAACCTAAACCTAAACCTAACCCTAACCTTGAGGCAAAACCTACACCGGCTCCTAAACCTAACCCCAAAGCTTGATTTGTAGTCCATCTTTAAAGGGAATCATCCAAATAAAGTGTAGCCTCATTATTTGAAGTGCTATGAATCCTGAGCTGCAGGAGAACAGCAACTGTCCATTTCAGTACTGGTTTTAACACTGATCTGACCATTTTTGTCATGGGGAAATCTCTGATGGCATCTTCAGGGCCGTTACATTACTTTGTTGGCTCAAGTGAAGGGTGTTAGATGAGCCTTTAAGGGGACAAAGGATCAAGTCAACATAAAAGTCAACTTCAGCAGCGTAACTTGCCCAGAAATCATTGAGACCTGAGCAGTAAATAATTTTAGGATACTTGATATTATGAAACCATAACACTCAGTTAGCCGAGCATTAGGTTACAGAACAGCTCCACCTGTTACATATGACTGCATCAGTTTTCTGTTATGCTTGCTAGATAACCTGCTAGAAGCTACTTGGCTAACAACAGCAAAAAGAAGGTATGTACTATATACGTTTTATGTATGTTATGTTCAAGCTTCTAAAAAAGAGTTATGCACTGCACAGTTTGCATGGCTAGCTGATTAGCTCACTGAGGCTATCCTGCCAAGGGCATTCCGTTTGAATAAATCGCTCCTTGCTGTCTGCTCCTCCTCTTCTGACATGATGTAGCGAAAACGTGATGCATGTCCGAGTGGTGAGTCGAAGTGGGCCAGAGTCAACATGTGACATGAGTCCCTATCTCTGCTGGAACCACATACAGATCCCAGAATGCAATGGGGCTGGTGGAGGCAGATGGCTCATGTGTGTCCTGGTTGGCTCCTGGGTTGGCGATGGTCCAAAGGTGGCACAGGCACTGAGTTTTTGATGAGCTCGGCACATACAGGACCACAACATCTGGGTCTGCCATGTGTCCTTTATACACCGCCAAAACACTACAGCCACAACACACGCACACATACACACACACACACACACACACACATACATACATACATACATACACGACTAAGCCAGCTGCAGCTGAGCTCCAGAGAGCTAAACATTATGAATTATGTATATGTGTGTGTGTGAATGTTGGGGTCCAGCACTGGCTTTGATTAAAAATCTAAAAAGGCCATGAATATGCAAAAGGCATCACAGCAGCCAGGAGCAACTGATTTGTCAATTGTCCGTATTTCATGGAGATTGAGTAGCACCTCTGGGGTCTTCTAATCTGAGAGAGAGAGAGAGAGAGAGAGAGAGAGAGAGAGAGAGAGAGAGAGAGAGAGAGAAGGAGAATAAGGTGAGAGCAGAGGGTGAAAAAGAGATGGAAAGATAGAGAGAGAGAAGGAGAATAAGGTGAGGGGAGAGAGTGTATAAGAGATGGAAAAAGAGAAGGAGAAGGAGAGAAAAGGAGAGAGAAAGAGGGTGAGAAAGTGAGAGTGAAGGAGAGACAGAAAAAAAAGAGCAGGAGAGAGAGAGTGAGGGAGGCCTCTCTGTTGGATTGTTGTGTTATCTTAATTATTAAGCTCCTTTCAGGTCTAATGAGTGATTGGCAGAGCTTTAAAGAGCGCTGAGTGGGACTGGTGTGGGTGTGTGTGTGTGTGTGTGTGAGTGTGTGTGTGTGTGTATGTGTGTTGTGTGCACGTATGCACCTGTGACTAAGAATGAATGTTTTTACGTGTGTGTGTGTGTGTGTGGAGGGGTGGTGCATGTCAGAGAGAGAGAGAGAGAGAGAGAGAGAGAGAGAGAGAGAGAGAGAGAGAGAGTGTGATGGAGTATGTATGATGGTGTGAGCTGAATGTTAACTCCTCTCTGTTCACTCTGCTCTCCTCAGAGGCCGAGCTGAGTGATTCATGGCCGCTCGGTGGCTCCGCATCCATTAGATTGTTTTAATTAAGCTTAATTAGAGTCATGATTACAATCGTGGGCTTGATACCTGCTATTAAATCATCCATCCATAAATGTTGTGCTTAAATGGTTAAGGGGGAGGTGCTGGGTGAAAAGAAAATGAATGAAGAGTGTGTGCAGGCCATGCTGATGGCAGACTGCCTGCCATTAGCACTCTGTGATTGTGTGTATGTGTGTGGGGTTTTTTTTTGTACAATTTCAAGAAAAAAATGCTCTGACTTTGTAGGAAAGCCAGAGAATAACAGGGCTGGCCTGCAATATCAGGACCAACAAAATATCACACTGTTATAACACACTGGCTTTTCAGATTTGTGTGCTCAGAACTTTTGAACACATTTTATTGGTTCATTCATCATGAAACTTACCCACAATGCAAAAGACATTGATTGTTTTTACCTTTTTTTGACCTTCTTGACTGTATTTATTATTATTATTATTATTATTATTATTATTATTATTATTATTCAATTTTCAGCTAAAGGCTTATGCTAAATTATTTCAATATAAATATACTTTTTCAAATGGTTGCCTATGTATGAATTTGTCCTTTAAAACACACACACATTTTCTAAACCGCTTATCCTTGTGGGTCTTAAGGGATGCTGAAGCCTGTCCCAGTGGTCATTGGGCAGCAGGCTGGAAACACTTTGGACAGGTCGCCAGTTTATTGCAGGACTCCTTCAAAACTACTATTACTACTTCTACTGCTACTACTACTAATAATAATAATAATACACGTTTTAAATTAAGATGTTTTTGAAAATTTAGAGTTGGAAAATGTAGACTTAGACTCACAACTCACATCACATTATCCTTTAGTCTCCTTTAATTACTGTGTATTTCTGGTTAAAAGTTAATTACTGAAGTTGTCTGTCATTAATGCAATATGCATTAATGCATATTAATGCATTTCAGTCAATCAGTTGTGTTGTGACAAGGGGGGTTTGGTATATTTCTGACAGAACTAATTCTATATGAACTTTCTCATTATTATTCTAAAATGTGCAGAATAAAAAAAGAAGAAAATATGTTCTATGAATGTTTGCCTGGTGGTGTAGGTATAAGTGGTAACAATGCAAAGTAAGAAAAAAGTAAATAAAACTAAAATATCCTGAGAAAGAGGAGTGGAGGGTTGAATGCATGGAGGAAAGGAACAAAAGAGAAAAGGAAGATGGAGTTAAAATGGAAGGATGTGGTTAGAGGAAGAGACAAAAAGAAAGAGTGAGAGAGAAATCCCGGTAGTCTCTGTGGTTTTTAAGTGCTTTGTAAACGTGTCAGTGATATTAAATGCTGGTTAAACAGTGCAGGGCTGTGAGGCAGCTCAGCTCTGATTAGTGCTGAGTGGCACAGCTGCAGGCTGAGGTGTAAATGTATCGATCTGACAGTTGCAGTTCAACTGCATCTATTTAGAAGACAATGTATTAAATCACAGAAACCACTGCAATATGTGAATATCTTTTGAAAATAAAAGTGCTAAGAACATAAAAACAAGAGTTCTGAACTGCTTCACGGAACCGAAAATGAAAACTATAATGCCTCCTTTAGCTGGCATTTATAACCGATAGCTCCAGTACTAAAATCTGATTGGCCGAGCCACATTCAAAATCATTGTATGACTGCCCCACCACAACTGAACTCTGTAATTACTGAGCCATATCATAAAAAAATCCTAATGCTCTTAATGTGCTAATCTTTGACTCTAATGCTGCTCACATGGACCACCGATTGTACTGATTTTTGTTCAAATTGAGGGGCTTATTTTCTTAACTAGAACTAAGCTGGTCAGCTAGCTAACATACTAAAAGATAGCAACTCCATCATTAATCTCACAGGCTTGAAGTAAAGTACTTCTAATATTATTCACTGTAAAACTGCAGTATAAAGTCTAAAGAATGTCATCTGAATGGCTTCAAATGTCTGTTTTAACCAGTCGCATTAGCCCCAGACTGAATCCTGAACACTTTACACACTTCCTAAGTAGTGCTAGGTATAGAGGTGTGGCTATAGCTATATTATGCACTGTTGGGGTTCAGGAGTGGGGTTCTACATAGCGCATGATGTAGAGAGCAGGGCACCATTTGATCTTCAACCCTATCTGAATGGAAGAGGGGCACCGCTGGATTGGTGCTATATAAGACTCTGTGATAATTTGGTGGCTGAAAAAACCTTACGCTGTGAAGGCTTTTGCATTAAGCAGTGGAAAGTTATGTTTGTTGTTATTCAACAAAAAGTTAAAAAGTTGAGGAAATGACAATATACAGTGATGGGTGACTGAACATTCTCCTCATTCAGCAGTCCATGGTTGCTTGGTAATGATGCCACATGCTAAAAGAACTACATTTCTTGGTGGAGTACCTATTTACATAAATGATTATTAATAATAATAACAAATTATTTTCTGAGAAAAATCAGCATTTTATCATATTTTACATTGGTTGCCGTTTTATAAAAGCAATAAGCCACTTAAGGCTGTGCGTTACTGTGATTTTATCAGGAGGAAGGGAGTTTTAAACACTCTACTTCACATTGTGCCTAAAAGCACCCTTCCCCATTGTTTTATTTTTAGTTTTGTTGACAACATTGTAACATTTGATTTAGGCAACTTCTTGTAAATTATTATAGGTTATTTCATATCCAAATGTTGCAGCATTTTTGCTGATTCATAAGCAGTAGAATGTTTGTGTGTCAATACAAACACAATAAAAGCCTACTATTTTTATCATATCGCTATAAAAAGTCTATGCAACAGATTTGTTTTTTCATTTTGTTTTAAGTGGTTCAGCAATGTTACATTGTGGTTGGAAGAGAAGAAATATTAAAATGTTGTCAATATTCCTGTGTAAATAGTTTATCCAGTCACATTTTGCATATTGGGTGTATTTTTTAAAAATCTGAATCATGCCAAAACAATGAAATCAAATCATGGTGAATTCGCCTTGGGATTTCAGCCAGGTCTCAAATCAAGCAATTCCATAGTACTAGCCACTTTAGTGCAATGCAAAAGCAGTGTAGTGTACTGTACTTGAAGTTTTAGAAGCACTGAAAATGGTATGTGGAACTTTTCAAACGGTTTGCCTCCAGACTGCCATATGTAACAGAAGTGGAGGAGCTGTCCGAGGCTGCCAAAGTTTTCTGTTCTTCTTTTAAATGGCAGATGCCCCAAGTCTGACTGCCAGTGTAAATCAGGAACAAAAAGTTGAGAGTGAACAGTTTTAAGTGTGATGGAGTATGGAGGCTTTTCATGCACGATTTAGTGACTGGTTTCACTGGGCCTTGTCTCGTAATGAGAAAACGTCTGGGAACAACATAATTGGTGCTGTTATGTTTTCCCACGCATGCAGCATATCTTATGCTTAATTTAAATTGTTTAGGGGGACTTTTTATCCATGCTAACTCCACAGGCTAACAACAAGCTTGATGTCCATTAGAAAATGTTGACGAGTACACTATCACCCCCTACACCCCACCCACCACCACCACTTAGCCTCAAATTTCTCACGGCTGTCCCCAAAGGTTAATGGTCTTTATTGCATTTGGCTCCATGAGACTATTCAGTGCCATGAGGTAGTATTTGTCATTTCCAATTCCAGTGCAAAATGTTAGTATTTGATTGTTACTGCTGCAGTATTTGATACTACTATACCATAATTCACATACTAGGTAGTAAACTACATATAATGGCATTGAGTTACAGTGTATATAATGGTTTACTGGTATGTTATTTAATTTATATAATGATGTATATGGTGACATACAAGTAGGCTTATAGTGCAAGAATATACTGAATTGAGACATCATAATCATACTTCATCAAATCCTTTCATAAAGATTTTTTTATTGAATCATATTTTTGTGAGGTCAGGTCATTTACATGCCTTGTCCAGTTTAATTTCCACTTCAGCTTTCAAGATCAAAATGCTAATATATGCTTTGAGTGGCCAAAGCTGGCAAAAAGTGTGGTAAGGGGGAACATCTAGTCTGCCAACGTAGTAGGTGTGTGACTCTGTGTGTTAGTGGCATGGTTGAAGGGCGGACAGATCCAGGGTGGGCGCCTCCAGCTGGCGGTGTCGGTCTGGCAGGGCAGGCTGAATGGTGCTGGTTGGGAGCTGTTACAGCCTGTTATCACACAGCGCAGCTGATGCTGTGGCAGAGAGGCCTGGCAGAGAGCGAGTCTGCAGGGAACAATGAGGGATCACACACACACAGTCTCACACTAATGTGGAGTAATGCAATCTGAGGGGCAGCCTTATATGGTGGGCGAGATGGTATCCAGTGGTGTTTCTAACAGTGTATGTTATTGCTTGTATACTATGTTTGTGTGAAGAGAATTTAAAGGACTGTGCTTAATTGTGTATATGAACAATGTTGTGGCTATTACCTGATGCAGGTCAGTATTATGGAAAGCTCTGTGTTTATGATTACTCCTGCCGGGCTCTTTTTCCATCAGCAGAGCTGCACAGTTATCTGTCTCCACCGCCAACTCCACTGCACAACAACCCACACACAGCCCTATTCCATCAATTGGCCTAGTAGCAATAATAAAACAGTACCAGTTACCAGTAACAGGCCTCAGATCCTCAGTGTAATTCCTCCTAATATATACATATATACATATATATATATACACAGTATTTCACAAAAGTGACTACACCCCTCACATTATTACAGACAACACTATAGAAATGAAACTTGGATATGTACAGCTTGTATAGCAGTATAGATTTACTCTATTTACTCTCGTCAATATTTTGTTTGACCACCATTATTATTTAGCACTGCCTGAACCCTCTTGGGCATGGAATTCACCAGAGCTGCACAGGTTGTTACTGGAATCCTCTTCCTCTCCTCCATGATGACATCATGGAGCTGGTGGATGTTAGATACCTTGCACTCCTCTACCTTCCGCTTGAGGATGCTCCACAGGTGCTCAATTGGGTTCAGGTCTGGAGACACACTTGGCCAGTCCATCACCTTTACCTTCAGCAAGGCAGTTGTCATTTTGGAGGTTTGTTTGGGGTTGTTATTGCATTGGAAAACTGCCACAGTTTCCAAAGGGAGGGGATCATGCCCTGCTTCAGAATGTCACATCAGACTGTCCTCTGAAAATAACTCAACACACAGCCATTAACGTCTAAATAGCTGACGGCACAAGTGAGTACACCTCACAGTGAACATGTCCAAATTGTGCCCAATTGTGTCGTTGTCCCTCCCTGGCATCATGTGAGTTGTTAGAGTTACAAGTTTCCAGGTGTGAATGGGGAGCAGGGCTGTTAAATTTGGTGTTTTGGGTACAATTCGCTAATACTGGTCACTGGATATTCAACATGGCAACTTCATGGCAAAGAACTCCCTGAGGATGTGAGAAATAGAACTGTTGCTCTCTACAAAGATGGCCTAGGCTATAAGAAGATTGTTAACACCCTGAACCTGAGCTATAGCGTGGTGGCCAAGGTCATACAGCAGTTTTCCAGGACAGGTTCCACTCAGAACAGATCCACGTGTTCAGTGTCATACCCAGAGACTGGCTTTACAAAAAACAGTTTTGTTAGTGCTCAGACTATATGTCACACAATGCATCAACTCGGTCTGCAGGGCTGTTGTCCCAGAAGGGAGATTTTTCTGAAACTGACGCACAAGAAAGCGCGCAAACATTTTGCTGAAGACAAGCAGTCCAAGAACATGGATTACTGGAACCATGTCCATAAACTTGTCTGGCTCAGATGGTGTCCAACATGTGTGGGGGCGCCCTGGTGAGGAGTACCAAGACAACTGTCTCATTGCCTACAATCAAGCAGGTTGGTGACAGCATCATGGTCTGGAGCTGCAAGAGTACTGCTGGCACTGGGGAGCCGTGGTTCATTGAGGGAAACATGAATTCCAACACGTGCTGTGACATTTTGAAGCAAAGCAAGATCCCCTCCATTCATAAACTGTGCCACATGGCAGTTTTCCAATGCAGTAACGACCCCAAACACATCTCCAAGATGACAACTGCCTTGCTGAAGGTAAAGGTGGTGGACTGGCCAAGTATGTCTCCAGACCTAAACCCAATTGAGCACCTTTGGGGCATCCTCAAAGAGAAGGTGGAGGAGTGCAAGGTGTCTAACATCCACCAGCTCCATCATCATGGAGGAGTGGAAGAGGATTCCAGTAGCAACCTGTGCAGCTGTGATGAACTCCATGCCTAAGACGATTAATGCAGTGTGATAATAATGGTGGACACACAAAATATCGAATATTGATACTTTGAAACCATTTGGACATGTTCACTGTGAGATGTACTCACTTTTGTTGCCAGCTATTTAGACGTTAATGGCTGTGTGTTGAGTTATTTTTAGAGGAGATTAAATATATACTGCTTTACAAGCTGTACATATCAAAGTTTCATTTCTATAGTGTTGTCCCCTGAAAAGATATAATAAAATATTTGCAGAAATATGAGGGGTGTACACACTTATATATATATATATATATAATAATATATATATAGTGTATTGTGTTTATCTTTCTTGATCAAAATGTGTGAATTATTAAGTTGTTTTCATTCTTACATGCAAAATAATATGACTGAGGTGTCTGAGGGGGAAGCCCCCAGCAGGATGTTGCATGAGCTCCCTGAATGCACTTCTTCTGGAGCAGAAACAAATACACTATCTACTGACATGTTCAATGGCCACAACTGTTTTTAAACCATGCTATGTGGGAGAATATGGCAATGCAAATAACATGCAAATTCTAGCGTATGTAAACGCTTTGAAATTTACATGGGAAAACGCCCTGCTCTGGGTTGAATTATGCACATGTAGTGTATGAAAATAGTTTGGTATTGTACTGCCTGCAGAGAGAGATATTAATATTCAACACCCACGGCTCTATCAGTGTATTTTCACAGTTTCATTTTCCCTTGTTTACATAATTTAGCACAGTCTTAGAACTCAAAGAACAAAGAAACATGTTATTCAGTGAATGTATTATTCTAACTAATGACTGATTACGCAAACCCATTTCAAGGGGCAGAAACAAAAACGTCTTTTTTTCAGGAATACATTCAGCGTATTAGGTTAGGTTAGGGTATGTTTAGAGTAGATTCACTGGCTTTCAGGGAACAAAGGAAGAAAGTGTATGTTTTTATCAGTACTTTTGAGGAATACATTAAGGCATCCTAGCAATGGTTTTTCAAAGCTAAGTGTGAAACACCATTTTAAAACTTGGAAAAAATTAAATTTACACACTCCAAATGTATGAAATCAGGCAAGACATATTTGGGTATTGAAATTTGCTTCTTTACTTTTGCGCTACAATTACAAAGCTAAGTAATTAAAGCTTAAAAATTATACATCAATTAGCAAATTGTATGCCTTAATATTTTTCATATTTGCCTCAAATCATGTTAATGAATCCCAAATAGACTTGTCTGTGTGGTTTCTGACACTGTATGGCATTCTGTTATTTATAAAAATGGATAAAAGTTGTGTAGCTAATCATTGTGTGAAAATTACATGCATAAAACACCAGCTTGCTTTAAACTGTATTGAGCTGTTATGTAAAATCAAAATAGACAAATATATGTTTTAAAAAAAGTATTGGTAAAAATAGCACTAGCGTCTTGAAACCTGAGTTTGTGATGATTTGCAGTTTGCACAGTGCTAACTGGTAGGTGTAAGCTTCCATCTCTTGTTAGATACTTTAGTACTGTAGGTCCAGTTCAAAACTAAAGAAGCAAACTTCAGACGCCAAACATATCTTGGTACATCAATCACATTACCAGTAAGACAAAAACATATTTAACAGAACATTGCAGAATTTTCAGTATTGTGTCCACCCTTAACCTTTTTTAAGCTTCCCTTTCTTTACCTTTATAATCAAATGTGTGGCTGCGTCACCACTTTTTGTTGGTCAAAAATCACAGACAATACCTTTAATCCATCCTGATATGCACCTGATATAACACAGGCACACCCTCAGGAGTCCTCTCCATTTTTTAAAAAGCAGAGGATGAAGTGTAGTGGTTCCTACTGAAGAGGCATGTAGACATGGTTTCATGTGTTTGATCTTTTGCCTTACATTTCAGATGAGACTTTCTGAGCTTTATCTGTTTTGCTCTCTTGGTCTTCGCAAAGAGAATGCATAATGTGTCCAATGTGTGTACGTGTTCCTGCTTTTTTGCCAAGAGCCTTAAATGTATAACCATGTGCTCTGTGTTTAAACATATAGCTTGACCAAATATGCTAACGTGGCTTATGATGAAGCTAGTGTAGCCAACAATTAGCATGACACCATTGTCTTGATGCAAATCGATGGCTGTTAATATCTTTTACTGTAGCAAAGTATGGGGATGTGAAATAAGTTTGGAAGAAATACCTTGCCTAAAGCTCTTCCTCCATCTATCCTACCTTCCCGTTGCCGTGAAGTTCTTGCACCTCACCACCACCCCATCTCCTCCCTGTTAGTCAGTCTTATCTCTCTGTCTTCCACTGTTCATCAAGGGGGCTACTTCAATTACAAAGACTGCTCAACTGTCCATTGCCTCTGTCATGCTGTGGGGGGCATTTTGCTGGCATGGTTTGGGTTCATTTGTGCCCTTAAATGGAAGAAACACCACAAAGCTATTCAGATTTATCTTCACCACTATGATAAAACATATATCCTGATGAGAGTGGTTTCTTCCAGGATGACAATCAATCATCATCATCATTAACCACTTAGCAGTTGGGAGAGCAAAGAATCCCAGACAACCCTGTCCTCCGTAACTTCCTCCAGTTCATTCCCAGGGACCCCAAGCTGCTCCCAGGCCATCTTGGAGATATAATCCCTCCAGCAGGTCCTAGGACGACCCCAGGGTCTTGTCCCGGTAGTTCGTACCTGGTACACCCCCATCGGGACACATCCAGGGGGCATCTGGATCACTTTAGCTGGCTCCTTTCAACACAGAGGAGTAGCGGCTCTACTTCAAGCTCCTCCCGGATGACCGAGCTCCTCACCCTATCAAGTAGAGTGTAGCCCACCACCATGCGAATGGAAGCTAATTTCCGTCGCTTGTATTTGCGATCTCATTCTTTCAGTTATTACCCACAGCTCATGACCATAGGTGATGGTCGGGATGTGTGCCTTATGGCTCAGCTCCCCCTTTTCCACTACAAAGATATTGCATTACTTCTGCTGCCTGTCCCAGCCTGTAGCCGATCTCACAATCCCTCTTCCCATCACTCATGAACAAGAACAAGATACTTAAACTCCTTCACCTAGGGCAAGTCCTTTCCCCTGAGCACTGGAGGCATCCATGTAATACAGCCATAAGAACAACATCTCTGCAAATAGCAGAGACGCCAGCCTCCGGCCTCCACACATAATGCCCTCCTGACCCTGGCTAAGCCTTGACTCCCTGTCCATGAATATCATGAACAGGAGTGGAAACAGGGCACAGCCCTGGCAGAGTCCAAAGCTAACACTGAAAGAGTCCGACTTAATGCAGAGTATATGAACACAGCTCTCATTCTGGGAGTACAGAGATTGAATGGCCCAGAGTGGTAGCCCCAGCACCCCATACTCCTGGAGGATCTCCCACAAGATATCTCAGGGAACACAGTCGTAAGCCTTCTCCAAGTCCACAAAACACATGTAGACTGGGTTGGCAAATGCCCATGCCCCCTCAACAATTCATGAGAGGATGAAAAGCTGGTCCATTTTTCTACGGCCGGAACAGAATCTGCATTGTTCCTCCTCAATCTGAGGTTCAACTATTTACATGGCTTTTTACATGTCTTCACCAAACTCCCACCCTGGATTTTGCTTCTGCCACCGTTGTCACTGCCACCTTTCTTGCCCGTCGGTACCTATCTGCTGAGTCGGGAGTCCTTCGGGACATCCAGTCACTAAAGGCCTCTTCCTTCAGCTTGACTGCCTCCCTTACCACCTGCGTCCACCAGGGTGTTCTTGGGGTACCGCCCTGACAGGCACTCACAAGCTTTTGGCCAGTTACGTCTCTTTCAGCATTGAAGTCTCTCAGTAAGACTATGAAGTCTGTAGGCGGGGACCTTTCCAGAACCCTGCCCACTCGCTCCAAGAAGGCCGAATACTCCGACCTGTTTTTTGGTGCATAAGCACACACTTGGCTCTTGGCACGTGGAATGAAACCTCACTGGTGGGGAAGGAGCCGGAGCTTGTACGGGAGGTTGAGAGGTACTGACTAGATATAGTTGGGATCACCTCGACCCACAGTGTCAGCTATGGAACCAAAGTCCTAGATAGAAGTTGGTCCCTCTCCTACTCAGGGGTTGCACAGGGTGGAACCAGGCAGGTGTAGGGATACTCGCAAGTCCCTGGCTGGCAGCCATGCAGTTGGATGACAATCAATATACATTGAAAATATGATTTGCTTTCATCATCTACTGTCTGCAATAACAGTATCAAACCTTCTGCAGGGACTACCATATGTTTAGATAGTAATCCAAAAGTAGTACTGTATGACTTTATAATTCACACCTAATTTGCCAAGAATATTGAGCAAGACTGGCAATGCGGCATGGGGCAAAGAACCAGAGAGTATTTGCTGTAGATTAAAATATCTACTTTTTTCTAACTGTTAAATGTATTTTCACCACAGCAGTTGATTTCAGACTGATCTGTGCAGTTTCATTACCATAGCATTTCTCAAACCTGGGACTAGGATTGAAGGGGTATTACCCCCACTTTTCTCTTTTGGGGAGGGGGATAATCCAATGTCCCTCTCTAGTTGGCACCTACATGTACAAATCAGGGCCTTCTAGTGCTCATGGCCTTCTAGGCCTTTAGAGAAGGCCAAATGATTTCTGTGAATTTACGGCTGTAATTCTTATATACTGTTATGTCAATGTGCAGTTATGTTTGGAAACAAACCAAATTCTTGAAATGCTCAACTGAAGGCCTAAATGAAGCTAAACTGAAGGCCTAACTTGTTAGACTGACCACTAACATAATTAGAAAATGACACTGGAATCAACCAATCATGTTTTGATTTCCAAGGAGCAGAGTCAATTTCTTGAAAAATAAACATTATAACAGGCCTTTGGGAAGTCCTAGAACACCAGCAGCAGCTCTATGCCAGAGCTCTTTAGTCACTGTAAAACTGGTACATGTTAAAATATGTTAATATGTCTGTTATAAACTTCAAATCATGTTCATGAATTGCTGTTACGCTAGAGTTCATATACTACTAGAATCCCATAGGTGTAACAGCAGAAATTAGCATTATAATGTAGGTGTTTTGACAATAATGGCCCCAAGTGAATGCCTAGTTCTAATAGTCACAATTTGCCACTGACATTTGGGTCAGAAGAAGACAAGGAACACATATCATATGTAGACAAAGGCTCTTTTATTTTGAACAGGCAGCAAGAAATACTCAATCCAGCAATAAACCCCAAAATAAAACACAGGGAGGGGGTAATGTGTGAGGACATGACAATCAATGACGGTACACACTTCTAATTACTAGTTAACTGCAAAGCCCACACTCCTCTGACAATCTATCTATCTATTTACATGATATATATAGAATTGTAATTACATTGTATGTTTTGCATGTCTACTTGCAAGTTTCTGTTTTAAAAAATTAATCCATGCATATGTGTGTATAAGACAAGCAGACTGTAAGTGTGTTTATGTTTATGTGTGTGTGTGTTTTGCCATCCTGGTCTTGCTAAAGAGAATGTCTGACTAGATGATCAAAGCAGATGAATAATGATCTCGCCTCCATGCCTCTTCTTTCTTTATTCTTTTAATCTTTCAAGTGTCTTTTTCATCACATAATACCACTCCACTCTGACAGGAGCCTGTGCACCCCTTCACATCCAGACAGTTCCACAGCTCCGCTACTTCAGTTTAGCTAGGGCTGCAGTTAGTACAAGTTAGCGGAAAATAAGCATTTACTTGACTTATGTACATTACATCTGTTGCATCTTCATGTAATGCTATTCATTTGTATGGCACTGTCAAATAAATGACTAAACAAACAAATGAACAAACAAATGATGCTCATTCATTCTCGTAAGATGACGAGCAAATATTTTCCTAAATGTTTGTTGTTCTTCTTTGGACTTTGCATATGCAAAACACATTTGCTCTACCTCACTTCCTAAGATTTTGCATAATGGTCTAATACCTACTATAGAAGGTATTAGAACATATTAAGTGCTAATCTCAAAAAGTCAGCGTACTTTAGAAGTGATTGTTTTTGTTTTAGCAGCGTTCTGATGCTAATACCTGAACACCTCCAAGAGTCAACAGCATCCTCTTATCTGGTTCCTTATCTTCAGCCAGTGCTTTTCCTAGCACCATGCAAATACACGGCAGGTGTGACTGCTGGCTCATTTGCACATGGTGCAGGCAGGAGTGTGTGACGCTCTGGTTCTAACCACACCATACACTCATGCAAATCTGCCGCAGTGCTGCTGATTGTTCTGCACACATTTCCCTGCGTTTAAATATTAATACCTGTGCAACCATTCGAGATGGTTTATGGGAACGGACAGAAAAGCGGAACTCCACTCTAGCAGTTGGGAACATACCAGTCAGGGAGCGTGATTAGTGGCCGGCTAATCGGATCGTCAGTTAGGCGGTTAAGGTCTGGAGGTCACCTTCATTTGTTATTAAAAGTTTGCAGGTTTCCACTGGTGCTATCAGGGTTAGTATAGCAGGTTCATTCAGCCTGTTGTTGGATTCTCTCTCTCTGTCTCTCTACATGCGTAACTTTTTCTTCACCATCCGTTTCTCTCACCCTTTATTTCTTTCTTTGAATCTTTAAAACTCTTCCTTTTCCCTCTCTTATTTCCTCTCTCCCTTTTTTGTCATATAACTTTCTATTTCTCTCACTTTCTTGTCATTCTTCACCTCCCTTTCTCTCACCATGTTTCTGTCTCCATTTGTATTTTTTTCTTCACCATCTTTCTCACTCTCCATTTCTCTCTTTCAGTCTCTGTTTCAACCTCTTTCTCCCTCTTTTTCCCCATCTCCCTTTTTCTTCACTTCATAAATGTCTATTTCTCTATAGACATATAGACTCTATATATTTCATCATTCTCCATTTCATCTTTTTCTCTTCATTTCTCTCTCACACTTTTGCTCATATTTCTAAAGACCTCTGTCTTGATCTCTCTCTTTTACTCTTTCTCTCTCCTATCATTTTCTATTCTCTCTCTCTCTCTCTCTCTCTGTATCACTCCCCCCCTTCCCTCCCTCACATTCTCCATCCTCTCTCCATCATTACCCAGCGCCTCCAGCATGGCGGTAGCTGCCAGTAGTCGAGAGCCTGAGAGAATGCTGAGGCATTTCTGAGGCGTTTCTCAGCTCTGCCCGGCAGCCATTACCCGGCCTGATAAAAGCCTGTTAGAATGGAGCTCAGTGGGGTGGTGTGGGGCTCCATCGAGCGCAGAATAGCTCTCTGGAGGCTGAACGTCAGAGCGGAGTATGTAGGAGGGCTGATGAAGGAGGGAGCGAGGGGCCAGGGGTGGGGGTTTGGGCCAGACCCTGGGGATAGGTCCACAAAGACCCAGCGGGGTCCCTGTCATTAACAGGCTGAGACGAGGACTCAGCCAGGTCAGAGTGGAGGAGGAGGAGGAGGGGGAGGCAGGAGGTGGTAAACGCAGGTAGTCAGGCAAAAAGCTTACTGCAAAAACCTGAAGTGGAGTCCTGTCTCAGGACACTACGTTATCAGCAGACTGTCTCAGGACACGTCTGTTATCGGAAGCTAGTTACATTTACTCAGCGACTGTATGAGCAAATTAGGAGGTGACAAGCTGCTAATGTGAGGCTGCTGTTGTACACTGTCCACTATACTACACTGACTACACTACAGTACAGTACTTTACTGTGGGGTCCAAAAGTCTGAGACCACCCTGGAAATCTGGGATATTTTTCATTTAAACCTAAAAGTAAAGAATAAATAAAAAACAAAAACAGAAATATTGAAGATTCTGCATGATTTCTACGTCACTATTCAAATACAAGCAAATGTAAGCATTTTCTCTAGTGGTCTCAGAATTTATGTATCACAGTTTTGTTTGAAACTTGAAATGTATATTGTTTGTAAGTTTCTCTTGCATTTTTTGTGTGATATGTTTGAAAATACAAACAAAATGCCAGTAAGAACAAAATGTTCAGAGAATAGAGATGGGGACATCAGACAACCCATGTCTACAATAGATTCCAAAGAATTTGTGGAAGCCAGTCATTTAGTTGGCCATTTTACTGTATCATACTTAATTTGCATAAAATTGAGAAAATCTCAACTGAATTGCACCAATTACTGCCGTTTTCTATAGGAAATGACCGAAAGTCATTCTGTGGCCTTCTAATCAACACAGGGTGACCCTAAAGTGATGATTTATCAAAATAATCAAAAACATAGTTTAAATATTTGATGTCTAAACTTTGCTTCTGAAGTTAGGAGGCTAAAATAGCTGACAGGTAATTGAAGCTTATAGCCATGTAAGCTGCATGTCAAAGTCACCACACATTTTCCTCAAATAGCATCAAGCTGTCAAGTAATCTGAAAGACCTACTTCTGTGTTTTTTGACACTGCATGACAAACTGTCAAAGTCAAATGTGTTGTCACAAATGGCTCCTCCCAGTCCTCCATGTGCTTTTGTTTTGTTTTGGTCTTGTCCATGTGATTCCTTGTTTTGCTTCTTCCCAATCCTGCCCCCTTGTTTCCAGACACTGCCCCTGATTAACACCTGTGTTAACCCTGTTGTATTTAAACCATGTGTTTTCTCCTGTTAGGCTGCTGGTCTTTGTTTAGTCTTTGTATGGTATTGTTTAGTGTTTGTTCTTCTGGTCTCTGTTATATTTCCTAGTCTCTGTTTTTGTTTTTAACCTGTTTTCCTTTTTGCCATGTCTTTCCCTCCATCTCTCCGTGTTGGCTCTTTGACCCTGGACTGTCTTGACCCTGATAATGGATTTGCTCCTAATAAATCTCGCTTCTCTCAGTGCATGTGCCCGCCTCATCATTGCTCCTCGTCATTACATTTGTTTATAAAGCTCATTTAAAAACAACATTCAAAAACTGTTAAAACACACAAAAAAACCCACAGACAAGAGTCTAAATAACAAAAAAGACTATTATATATATATATATATATATATATATATAAAAGCAATGACACTATAGCACTATGAAAGAAAAGCAACTCTCATACTGTGTTAGAAGCCAAGGAATAAAGATGTGTTTTGAGATGGGATTTCAAAACAGGTCAGCCTAACATGCAGAGGCAATTTGTTCCAGAGTTTGGGGGCTATAACTGCAAAGGCACACTCACCCCTGTTCTACAACCTTGATTTTGGAACAACCAGAAGGAACTGATCAGTGGACCTGAGTGACACAGATGGGATGTTTGGTTTTACTTAAGCGCTTGTAGCTCCAGTTCAATCAAATCAAAATCAAGCTTTATTGGCCAGGTCTGCTTACACATACAAGGAATTTGGTTTTGATTACAGGAGCTCACAGTGCACAGTAGCAGACATTTACATGCAGTAAATAAAATAAAATAAAGCATGCATTCCTAACATCATTCACTCATACACACAGTCATACCTGTAAAACTTACATTGTGCAAAGTATGTGTCTTAACTAAAGAAGCAAAGGTGTCACCTGAGCAACTTAATTAGAGGTAAGGGGGAAATTATGTGATATTGCTCTGTGGAGACAATATCACAACAATAATCAATATCACAACAATAATTATCCTAATCATAATAATAATCAAAAAATGCTCAGCTAAAATTGTTTTTTTACTGAAAGAAATAGCGTTAATGAGTCAGGAGTTAAAAAAGGTACTAAAATATGGTGTGCATGCAAATGGCTCAGTTTTGCGGGAATTTCTCAGACCACGTCACACATGTTTACATATTAACGTCACACGTGCAGCTTCAAAAAGAGAATCCAGCTTGATGTTTCGGTCTCAAATGCAAAATCCACATTATACTGATGAAGACTTCACCAAGTTTTCCAAGAGTTCCATTGGAATACTATGCCATGCATCCCTCACCTGGGTGGCTGATGCCCTCCTCTAGTGGTGTTTGGGATTCGGGCCTTTGCCTTCCCACTGGCTCTCATGGCTGTGAATAGGCGCATGGCACAAATACTCTTTCAACACAATTACACAATAAACATTTCCACCAGAGAGGTCTCCAAATTCTGAAAACTTTCATAGTGCAGCTTTAAATATTATTAAAAAAAATAATAATAATAATAATAATGATTGTGATCTTGTTGTGAGAGGTGATACAACAAAAATAGAACATCATGATACTTTTATGGTAGAGGATATACATAAAACTCTTTCTTTTTTTCAGGTTTTGAGAAGTAGTGCACCAGTAGTGGTGCATTTAAAGAAAAATATATAATATTAGAAACTATGAATGAAAAAATATTATTCACCATTTCCCATTCTGCAATGCACTGAATCAATTAAACATGCTCTTTTGTAAGATGTTGGTTAGTGTTCTTCAAGGATTGAGAACATCCATGATATTCTCAGAAAAAACACTGTGACATAACTTATCACAATAATGATAAAATGTCATGTTGCCCAGTCTGTGTATGTTTGTAGAACTAAACATTTCATGATGGTTTAATGTGTAACTGACAAACACTAACACGTCTGGAGAATCTGCTGTATGAATGCGAGAGAACGTAGACTTTGACACTGTTACTGTTTTAACCAAGTACAACTTACTTATTTCTAGAGAAGAGACCATGGCTGTGTGTGTATGCGAGTGGGCTTAAGCAGAGATCATGGCTGTGTGTGGGTAGGGGGTGCTTAAAAGGATACACACAATGTGAAACGCGCACTTTATTGGAAGTTGATCTATCACACCAGCACTGCTCATCTGTTTACAAACTCCAATTATGCAAATGCCCGGCCCAGTGTGTTTATGTGGGGGGTAGAGGGGCTTTAATGTGAGACAGCAACAAGAAACAAGCAGTTGATCTAGTCTGTAAACAGTATGATTAGAGGAGTTTAGATTGATCTTTTTTTCAAGTTGGCCCGCTGTTCTTTCTCTTGCTCTCTCTCAGCACCCTTCATCATCACTTCTTGTGATTTTCTCTCATTTTGGAACTCATACCTGTGAGGTGGGGGATGGTGGGTATATAATTTGGTTAAAACTGAGCAACTAACCCCCCTGAATGTTCTGAGCTCATTTTTTATATAAATACAGATTTTACAGACTTTTCCGTCCTGTCATTGTTGACTTTTAAAAAGAACTACCCTGTATTTTATTTTCCATTTTAGCTTAGTCAGCTGATACAAACAATAAACTCAATAATACTTTCCTGGAATCTGTACACTTTTATTATAATATTATTGTATTATGCCAGGGCGGCACGGTGGCGTGGTGGGTAGCGCTGTCGCCTCACAGCAAGGGGGGCCTGGGTTCGATTCCCCGGCCGGGTGACCTGGGTCCTCTCTGTGTGGAGTTTGCATGTTCTCCCCGTGTCTGCGTGGGTTTCCTCCGGGTTCTCCGGTTTCCTCCCACAGTCCAAAGACATGCAGTCAGGCCAATTGGACATGCTAGATTACCCCTGGGTGTGAATGTTTGAGTGAGTGTCTGTGTCTGTCTGTCTGTCTGCCCTGCGATAGACTGGCGACCTGTCCAGGGTGTATCCTGCCTTCCGCCCGAAGACTGCTGGGATAGGCTCCAGCATCCCCCTGCGACCCTGACGGAGAAGCGGCTTAGAAAATGGATGGATGGATGGATGTATTATGCCAAATACTGACTTTTTTGTGCATGTTTGATATGTTCAAACATATAAACTATGTTTATTTTGAAAAATTTGCTAAAAACACATGTTAAAAGCTACTATGAATTAAGTAATGGGTTCAAATTGATTTTATTTCATCTCTTTTTCTCTCTCTCTCTCTCTCTCTCTCTCTCTCTCTCTCTCTCTCTCTCTCTCTCCTGCATCTCTGTACAAAAAGCACACACACATTATAAAAGGATGTCTGTTCCAAATCCCAGCTAACAGGAGAGGCAGCTACTCTTACAGTTAGTGGGAGAAAATACAGTCTAATATACTATATGATTCCTTAATAATGTTAGCTACATGACACTACATCATCACAATGCTAGTTAACAGTGAACTTTCTCATGGTAGCTGTATTATGTTATGAATGCGTAACACAGCACAACTTCTCTAATATTGACAACTACAGAGCCTGTAGCCCAAACTGAGCAGCTACTGGAGCCAGACTAAAGCATGCAGATTTAGCCAGCAACATTCCGAGCAGGCCTAACAAAATATGAAATATAGGGCCTGCATTTTACAATCTTAACGTGTTAACTGCTCACATAAACTCACCATTGTGATGTTATATGCTACCTTATAGCATGTGTGCTGCATACCTGAACATCTCTAGAAGTCAAAGATTCTCTGGTACTCACGGCTGTGGAGCGTCTCGTACAGAGATGAACAGAGCAGCAAGTAAAGTCTAGGGCTGAGCCACAGCTGTTCTGAGGTCAGCTGAGAATCATGCACAGCTTATTGGGTAGTTTCGTCACTTCTTCCACACTGAATCTAATAAAATCCTTCAGATACTTCAGAGGTCCTCGGTGTTCTAACTCTACATACAAACATTATGGCTGCTGATAAGGTACTGAAGTAATTGTGGATAGCAGCAGTTGCTAAGCAATGTTGGAGGGTTGATGAAAATAAGCCGGAGCCTTATTGGCAGATGTCATTTGCTATGATGCATGACAGCACTCACAGAAAACAAATCAAATTTAATTTAAGCCCTCAGACTGTACAAGCACCTTCTATGTTGGTGTGTCTAACAATTGTATTTTATATTGTCTACACCATTCATTTCAGCAAGACGAGCCTCAACAATATAGCTCTTGGACTGAGTTGAGCTCCAAGAGATTAATTTCTATTAAGCATCCCTGTATAAAAACTGTCTGTAGAGATTTGTCCTTAGTTACTCTAACTTCTTATGCATCACCACAGCACTGTAATTCCCACCAATCACTGATAATCTCATTAAGAAAGCGTCACATTTTATAATATGGTCATTTTGAACAGGAAAGAAATATAATTGGACAATAAGAGGTGGACCTCTTCAACAATTACTCCCTTAAAATGCCAGCTTTATTACATATACATTCTAAGGCTTATTATACAGTAACTACAGGGCCTCCAATGTAAACTGGTTGAGCTATTCTTAGGTTACAAAAGTGTGTGATAAGGGTTAAATACTGCAGTGAGGAGAACCTTGACTTTGCATGCTGGTTTCATGTTCATATTTCTAAAATGTCTGTGAATGGGTCTTTTTTTTCGAGAGTGTGAAGCCCATGAGATTTCCGTTCATGGCCATAACTCACATATTAGTTTTGTATATAGTTCTGTATATATATTCTGTAATAGTTACAGACAATAGAAGATACTGACAGTGTTTGAAGTAGCCAACTACATGCTGCTTTCATAGTGATTGTGCCCAAAATGAGTATATGAATTTTTCCATTACACCAAAGATGCCTTCATGATCTTCGTGATATACTCCATTCCAAAATGCAATGCAGCAATTTTGGGAGGATGCAACCACTGATATAACCACTGGTTTGCTCAGAACAGCTTAACATCTCCCTTGGTAGTCTTTTATGGATGCATAAATGAACTGAAAGGAAATAATTTGTCCTGCTACTACTTTCTCTCTTGTTTGCTTACTTTGTCTTTTTTTTTAAGAAAGTTAACTCTGTATGTAAATAATGTGGTTAAAACAGTCACTTCATAAAGTTTGTCTTAACCAAACAATGTGTCATCAGCTTTTCTGGCTTTTCAGTCACACCGCTTCTTAGTCAAACTAACTCATATTTCCAACGAATATGAATATATTGAAAACAAAATTATTTGCAAGCAGAGAAAGAAAACACACAGGTTTACTACACAGACCAACCAAAAGCTGATATTTTTAAAGTTTATTTGTGGCTTTGCACATGAGAAGAAAACTCCATTCTGTCATGGTGTCTTTCAAAACTCAACAGGCACATAAGTTGACCAAAATATATCCACATGTGTCACTAAAGACCTGTCCTGAAAAGCAGCTGAATACTGGCTAATCAGTGATTAGAGGGCTGAGGAAAATTGGGGGGGTTTTTTAAATCAGTCTGATTAGCTCTGATTGTCCCTGATGTTGACAGTTTAGTCACACCCCTGTTCTGTAGTAAGTCACACTGATTTTGTCAGATACTGGATACTGTACCAAGTTGCATACACTATACGGTATAATAGCTCTGTATGTAGTATGTAGTATAGCAGTATGCCATTTCAAATGCACCCACTGTTTAAGTAGATACTTTATAACAGATACTGAATAATATTGAAGTCAGCAGTCAAAAGGAATACTTGTTAAACTAATCTCATCTGCCCATTGGCTTCTATTATAAGTGCATTTTATGTATGGGTCTCTTGTTCTTTTCTAAGCACAATGAGGGAACAACATAACTTGTCCATGATAAGTGACTGTACGAATCAGATGCAGAAGACAGAGATTGCGTTGAACAAGACTGGAGGATTCCTTAAAGAAGTTAAAAGTTAATTTGTATGTTGTGTTCATGCTCCTACATTATCCTCAGTTGTTTGATAACTGGTTGCTTAATAAAATATAAATGATCTCACTCTTTCTTCAGGAGTATTCTCCTCCACAGAGAATGGGTGGCTGTTGGATGCCTTCATCTTATGTCTATTACTGTACCTGACCTTCTACATCTTCAGTGGAGGGCAATGAAGCCACTCCGCATGCACAAACACTGCACAGAGCCAGAGAGCAGGCATTTTAGGATTTAATTGCTTCGATGCTAACAATAGTAGTAACTAGAGAGAGAGAGAGAGAGAGAGAGAGAGAGAGAGAGAGAGAGAGAGAGAGAGAGAGAGAGAGAGAGAGAGAGAGAGAGAGAGGGGCAAGGTGTGTGTGCTCACTGAAGCCCATCCAGACTCCAGACATTATGACATTTGAATCAGACACATGCTAGGCTGAAGTTCACCAGTGCTGTTACTTTGCTTTATCTTTTTATTCCCTTATGTTTTAATGCATCACAGTCACAGAGTTACTGAAGATTATTTAAAGGGCCCATATCATGATTTGATGCAGTATGCAAACAATGTTTAAGTTTCAAAGCACCCTGGTCACTCCCCAGTCCATACAGTTCATATATGGAAACTAAGCTACAATAAACACCCCACTCACACACCCACACACACATATATACACACACACACACACACACACACACATACACATATATATATATATATATATATATATATATATATATATATATATATATATATATATATATACACACACACACACACACACACACACACACACACACACACACACACACACACACACACTTATTGAGTCTACAGCAGTACTCTGAAGCACCAGGAGGATTTTCAGCATGGACTGCTTTTTGAATGAGTCATGATACATGGCAGCCAGTGAGAACAGAGCACATTTGCGTAAATCAGCCTCAAAGGAACAATAACAAAATATTGGCAATTACTGGTACATAAAACCACATAAATGTAAAATACGTGGGCATCAGCAGAAAACAATATAATAGAAAAAAATGCAGGTTATCGGCCCTTTAACTGAGACACCCACAGACTTAAAGAATGAAGCTCTTTAGCATGATTCCTTTCAAGACTGGCAGACTCTAGGGTCTTTTTCACTGCAAAAACAGACAAGATGTTCTTTCTCAACTCCTAACTAACCCCTCCTGCCCAGCACACACACACACACACACACACACACACACACACACACACACACACACACACACACACACACTCATCTGTCTCCCACCCGAACGCAGAGTGATTTGGTATTAATAGCACAAAGCCATTATCCAGATTCACCCTGCGTCCATGCATCATGTACACTTAGCTGCAAATTACTGGCCCGCTCGATAACCAGTCAGCTCACAGGCCAATCGATGGCTGCACTAGCAGGGGAATAAGGGGGCCGGGGTATAATGACGAAGCATTGATTTTATAATAACCGCTTGACTTTCAGAAACACTAATTACTGTGTGGCTCTGGATGACACCTCCACAGAGGGCCTTAAATCAAGCCTTCGGCCTTCTCTGCTTACCAGGATTGTAAGGATACATCGATGCCGATCAATACTTCAGTTCATAAGACTGCAATCTTGTATATTGATCTATGTTTTGAAACTACACTTTTGGACTGTGTTTAGATTTGGGATTTAACCAGATATGAATGTTATAGAAAAGACATTTACAATAGGAGACAGACAGGCCAGTCTAGCACCCAAACGCTCTGTTTATGCATCCATGTTGTTATAAGGAGTATATGTTGCTCAAAAATGTGTATATATCTTTCAGCGTTAATGGTACCTTCACAGATGTGCAAGTTACTTGGAACTTCATACTGGTAGCAGTCTGTGTAGTCCTTTCCTTTATTTGCTCAGAGAACATGACATCCATTATTTCCATAAAAATTCTGAAAGATTGATTCATCAGATCACAATAAAATCCACTGTGTGTCAGTACAATTTGGATGAGCTTTAGCACAGAGAAGTTGGCAGCGTTTCTATAAGTTGTTGACATATGACTTCCATTGTGCACAGTACAGTCTTAGCTTGTATTTGTAGATGCAGTGACAGTGTTTATTGACAATGTAACAGTCTGCCAAAGTATTCCTGAAGCCATTCAGTGATATCCACAACAGAAGCATTCCAGTTTTTAACACTGTGTCATGAGGGGTTAAAAGTGACAGGCATTGACTTGTGGTTTTCAGCCTCTGGTTTTGGACTTGACTTGATCTAGATTACCTGAATCTTTTATAATATTATGCAGTGTAGAGAGTGAAATACCTAAAATCCTTGCAATCGCATGTTTGCATCACCTGTTTAAGATGTTTTCTGAGCACTTCATAACATTTTTTATTTTTAATTTTTTTTAGTTTTAAATTGCCCCTGTACCAACATTTTTGGATTGTGTGACAACCATCAGTTTCTCAATAAACAACGAAGTTGATAAGACAAAACATAAAATATTTTGTCTTTGTTTGGCGCCCCCTTAACTCTAGGCTATGCTATATGAGTTAGGTGAGTTTGTGCTCATTTTTAATTTAATTATGAACTCTCAGAAATTGCTTAAATAAAACAGACATAGTAGTTATAAATACAGGCTAGTGCAGGAACCCAACTGAATAATATTTCACCTCAGTTATAATGTAGCTTACCAAACATGACAGGTGTACCTAGAGTAACACTCGAGATATGTGACTATTATAACTTAACAAAACAAAACCCCAGCTTACATTGATTAATAAAAATAAACAAAGGGAATTACTGTATCTTGGGCTGGGGTATTTATTAAAACCAGCTTAGAGAAAAAAATAGGGTTAGAGTTCACTCAATTTGGTCACTCAAATCTGATATCTCTTTTGGTCACATAACAAAAGAATAAAAAACATAAAATACAATTTAGTGTTCAATGATTTCCCAGAAATGTATAGTAATACCCTATTAATACACAGCACTCATGTGGGCACACTTACACTCAAATTGTATCAGTAAACTCAAATTGAGCTGGTCAGAAATATTGAAATAAAAGGAAATAAAAATTTTGGGGGCAGTCGTGGGCTGGAGGTTAGGGAACTGGCCCTGTGACCGGAAGATTGCCGGTTCAATCCCCAGGGCCGACAGCACATGACTGAGGTGTCCTTGAGCAAGACACCTAACCCCCAACTGCTCCCTGGCCCCTAGTGTGTGTGTCTATTCACTAATGTGTATGTGGTGTTTCACTTCAGGAATGGGTTAAACGCGGAGGTGGTACTTCCCCGTTTGTGGGATTAATAAAGTATCACTTAACTTAAATAGGGGGTACCCCTTTTGTGTGTGCACGTGGGGGCCTCAAACTGAATGGCCGCTTCTTGCAGAAAAAAAAAAACACTTAACTTGCCTTGACTCACTCAGGGTCTAAGGTGGGGGAATGGAGTGGAGAGCTGCTACCTTGCCTCTGAGAGGGAAATCCAGCGTGGCCAGAGGAATTCAGCCTCGCGGCAGCTCAGACCGCTATCTGGTTTTCCCGAGGTGGTGTAGAAGATGCACCAGCAACTGGTGGGTCTCCAAGTCTCACTGACAAGCTCACCGAGAGGGCGGACTTCAGCTAGCAGGGAGCTGTACGATAGCCGGTTGGGCTAATGCCATCAGAGCTTAGTGCTAACGGCAGCGGTAACTCCAGGCAGAACTTCACTTTATGAGGGAGCGTTTCCCTCATTTCCCACACTCAGTCAAGACAGTCCACGGTGGGGGTTCTTTGATTGACAACCTGGCTCTTGACTTGATGAGAAACGTCAATATAACGTGTTTTACATTACTTTTTTCTACCTGTAGCTGCCGTGTTCTCCCCTCGCCCCTTCCTCTCTCTACACACACTCTACTACTATACACTCTCCTCCCGCCCCCACACAGACAGAGCGCCAATCAGCAGGCTAGGAAGTGTACGACAGAGATTGACAACTTTTTACAGCAAATGAGAACACTCAACTCCTGAGTATCATACACGGCATTTTATACAGTTTTTAAATAATTTAAAACATTTTAAAACAAGGTCACTTTATGAAATGAAATAAAAGTTAGCCACAAATTTACAAGGGGCTACATTTGTATGGTTTTTTGTTATGATACAAGCCAAAGTGAATTCACTAATCATTGCTTTCTGTTTGTATATGGATTTCAAATACTGTCGCAACTTTTTGGAACTGTTTTTGTATATGAATGCAGACATGAATAGCCAGGATTTTTTTTCAGCTCATGTCCCTTTAAAATCTTTAGGGGGCAAGTTGCAGCTTACTGGCTTTTAGACCCATGAAGATATAAATAAACATAAACAAGTCCACAGTTCTACATGGCAACATTATCCTGAACTATGGGCTGTGTTCGTTCTGGGTCACAATATGACAGAGAAAGTGTAGCCCTACTATTAACCGGATGCAGCTTGTGTGGTGGTACTGCACTCATGACATCAAACATTATGACAAATGTCTTTATAATTACCAGAAATGATATTGCAGTGTTTCATTACTGTACAAAATCTGTCATCATGTTTATGTCAGTGTTATGCAGCAGGTTTAAAGTAACTGTTTACGAAATTATTAAATCACAGGTCAAAGATTGAGAATATCCATCCATCCAAGCATTTTCTAAGCCGCTTCTCCATCAGGGTCGCGGGGGTGGTTGGTAGGGGTGCTGAAGCCTATCCCAGCAGTCATTGGGCGGAAGGCGGGATACACCCTGGCCAGGTCATATTGAGAATATATACCTGCATATATCAAACACTGAGTCTGACAATTTTAACACAGCCTGTTAGATTTTCTGTGTTTCGGTATGTGTTAATAAATCGGCTGTCTAATCAGAGCTATGCTGGCATGCTTTCTTCTGTAGTTTATTTGATTATTTTAATGCTTCGAAACTACAGCTTTGTTGTAGTTAACTTCTATTAGAACTCAGTCAATGCCTAATTTTCATCTTCTTCCCACTCATTTTTCTTGAAACACTCCTTCACAGCTGTAGGAGGAAATATGTAAATGCATTGGTTCATGATGCAAAAAGAGTGAATTCAAAATGGAACCGTGTTGTAGCTTTGACTACATAGACTGGAGACTGAATGGTACTTTTTAAAACATTAACAATGTTTACATACTACATCACATTTATTTTTCAATAAGTGAGATTTCCATGATATAGGCCCCTTAATAACTGGTCGCCATTAACCTGATATCTATGGCATGTGTGAAGAATTCTAAATGTATTGATCACAGCAGCCATGTAATATATAACTGAGAAGAACTGTATATCATCTTATAGTAATGACATCCCAGCAAAATTTTGCCTCACAAAGAGAAACCATATTGCATCACGGCAAAACCTGAGGTTTATTCTACTGTTTACCACTGCAACCTTATACCGCAGTCAGAGCCAGGCAGGCCAATTGATCAGCCTTCAGTGAGGAACTTCCTGCGGAAGGGAGGAAGAGAGGGAGGGGGAAAGACAGAGTGCATCGATTTGGGAGCTATCACTGAGGATAGATACTACTAGCCTGACCATAACACTACTCAGAGCATGAGAGAGAGAGAGAGAAAGCAGGATAGATGATGAGAGGAGGGATAAAGCCCCCGCTCTTTGATAGAGAGCATCAGTCACAGGGCAGCAAACCTCCTCACTCAGGCCAAGGAGGATTTGTCACAGTCTCCATGAGCAATATACATGAAATACAATCACTTTGCTTCAGAAAGTCCAGTCTCTGCTGACAACAGCACACACCCTCCCAGTGGGACACCAATGCATAATCAATACTCACCCCCACCACCTCTGCCAAACGCTTTATTTTCAGAGGATTAAATTAATAGGTTTACACTGAAGCAGATTGTATCAATTACAGAATCCCAACAAATAATCTTAATGTAGATGAATGAGAGGCCAGTGCAGATAAAAATCTGTAGCTCACTCGTATTATTTGTGCTAGAAATTCTCAGCATGTCATGAAAATTCCCAGCATTTCAGAAAAATAATCGAAATCTCTCACTCATATGCTGAAGCAGCTTCAATTAAAGGGACCAGGATCTTGGTTTGTTAAAGGTGTGTGTGTGTGTGTGTGTGTGTGTGTGTGTGTGTGTGTGTATATATATATATATATATATATATATATGTTTTCATTAATGTATAATCACCTATCATTGTTTTCAATGGCAGACACAGAAAGAAGAGAAATCAGTCATTGTTGTCAGTGCTAACTAGCCATCTTGTGTTGTGAGAAATTTGAGAACCAAATAGAGGAAATAGACAAATAGAGGACCATACTTATTTTTATCACAAGAAAATGGGAAGGGAAGGTGAATCTTCATTGTCAAGGAAGCGAAAACATGAAGTAAAATGAAATTGGGACACGCGATGGTAGGAAACCTAATCTTAGGTTCTACTACATGTTTGGAAAGGGAGGGGTAAGGAAGGGGAATTCAGTTGGTGGTAGTCTGCAACCTTACCACTAGATTTAACTAAATCTTACACACTGCATCTTTAATTTGTTTATGATTTTAGCTAAAAATGAACAGTACTGTACAAAAGACACAGATGAGCCTTCATTGATTTAATTTTTTATGGCCATTGCAGGTTGTGGAGTTAATAAACATAACTGTTGCCTCTACTGTAGCTGCTAACCAGTGATGTATTCCTAAGAAAAACAGTGGGTATACTATAAGTCTGTGCCAGCCCAGCACATAATAAAGTAATAAACAAATCAACAAATTATTATTAACTTTTTAAAACTAGTTATTTTACCTCAGATCATATTAGCATCCAACACAATGGTATCTCTTGTTGATATCTATAGAAACAGATTTGAAATTGGCCAATCAAATTTGTTCATTAAACTAACCCATCATGTTGTAGACATATTTCTTCTTTGCTTATGAGGCATTCAAGTACACAGTATATGCAAACAGTCCCACATAAAAGTTAGTTTATGACTTATATATTTTTATGTGCCTGACCACACCTTCTGCCATCTCACAATGCCCACAGCAACCATGGCTGAAGATAAGCCACACTGAGATGGCATAATATTTACACCAGCCTGAGATGCTCAGTGCTTTTATCCCTTATAAGACCATTAATACCTGGGCAAGGTGCCCCAAACCAAGCCCTGCTGAAAACCAACCAGCACTTAAGATGAGCACAGGGAACAGTCCGGTATCTGGCGGCGTGCCTGATTGGATGTGACAGGGTAGGGGAGCCCGCCCATCGCTGTTTACACAGAGGAGCAGGTGAGTGACATGCTGACAAACAATTACTGCAGCCGACAGCAGCAGGACATGCTAATTAATGAGAAACGTGTGTGTCTGGGTGATGGTGTGTGTGGATGCAAGAGGAAGAGGCAGGAATGCTGACAGAGGGATCTCTTCATTTATTTATGTATTTGTTTACTTCTAGGTCTGCACTGGTACAGTTGCAGCATAGCAATTAGGAAAAGCTATAGAGCACAGGCAGCTACAATTGAAAAGTTTATTACAGTAGTTATAGTATATTTTCCATGCATTGCATCTATTTAACTGTGTGCAATAGAATGCTATTGTTATTGGTCACCTGTCTGTTGTCAACCTTTTGCCCCATTGTTCAAGGGAAATGGAATACCCCCTGGTATTCAGGGGGTCCCATGTTGACTTGCTACTCCAGCGTTGGCTGGCTGCTATCTTGTTCACCATAGCAGTGCTGATGCTAGCTTCAATGGCAACAAAATGTCTGGTTCAACAATTCCTTTTCTGGACAAGTTATTTTCCAGTTTGGTAATGCAGCCGTCCACACATTAACTGAGATTAACTACACAACTCTTTTTTCTGGTTTGAGAAATGAATTCAATAATGAATGAATTTACTCTTCCTACCAATCTCTTGGGTAACTGGGCAGGTTTTCAGATTTACAAATATGCTGCAGCATATTGTAATGTTTTAAAGCGGTATCCCAGGCATAGTAACAGTTAGGCTACGCTACAAAGGGCCAACTCAGCGAAACAGCCTGCTACAGTGCCACCCTGAGGCAAACCGCAGGTCTAGTTAGTTAAGGATACCAAAGACAAGCTGATTGTGGGTAAAGCAGGTAAACAACAACTTTTCCCTGAATTTCTATTTTATGCTAACAGACAGCGTAACATATTAATAAGTTTTTTCAGAGACCACTCAGAATTTTGATATTGAGACATTCAGGGAGTCCAAGAGGTCAATTAGGTGGTCTGGGACCTCCCCATAACCTTTTTATTTCAATCTTTGGATGTCATATTAAGCTATAAACATTGTCATAATGTTTACACAAAGAAATAACTAAAGACAAATTAATTAGTTTTGCAATGCTTTTGATTGCTGAACATGCACATCAAGAACCAGAGCAAGTCCTGTCACTCATGTAGCTGTAGCAGAGCTGAGAGTTAGACACAAACAGCAATGGGAGGCTGGCTAAATGGTTTAGTGGCTCAGATAAGATATGAACTGACATAAATGTATTAAATGTATATACATTTAAAAAATATTGAAAAATATTGCAGTTTGAAAGTGACTACGGAAAATTAACCTGACTACCCAGTCGCTAAACTATCATCACTACTGTCTATTAACTAAAATTTCAGTCAGATTTCTCTGTCTCCTAATGTAACATGACATTTTGTCATGAAAAAGCCTTTTGTGCTGGCTTTTTGGTGCACCTTGTAGGTTTATTTTTAAACACTATAGCTCCTTTCTATAAATGCCCAGTTTGTGTTAGTCATTCTCTAGCCCTTCATCAATCACAAGGTTCTGGATTTTTTTGATTGGCAAACTGTTCTCAACCCAGTACTAAATCCCAGTAATGTTACTATGTCCGAAGCATTCACTCCAACCCTACGAACACCCTACCATTATTGTGTTGGTCAGTGGTGAATGGTGACTATTAGAGCTAGGCTTTCAGCTCAGGCCATACATATAAAAAATCAAACAACTCTAGACTGAACACAGGCATTTGAAGCTTGTAAAAGACACTCTATGTGGTTTATATAACGCTTCCATCAGATATTACCATACAGTATATTGCCAAAAATATTTGCTCGTCTGCCTTCACACGCATATGAAATTGAGATCCCATTCTTAATCCCTTAATCCCATTCTTAATAATGATGTTGGCCCACCCTTTGCAGCTATAACAGCTTCAACTCTTCTGGGAAGGCTTTCCACAAGGGTTAGGAGTGTGTTTATGGGAACTTTTGACCATTCTTCCAGAAGCGCATTCATGAGGTCAGACACTGATGTTGGACAAGAAGGTCTGGCTCGCAGTCTCCACTATAATTCGTCCAAAAGGCATTCTATCAGGTTGAGGTCAGGACTCTGTACAGGCCAGTCAAGTTCTTCCACACCAGACTTGCTCATCCATGCCTTTATGGACCTTGCTTTGTGCACTGGTGCACAGTCATGTTGGAACAGGAAGGGGCTGCCCCAAACTGTTCCCACAAAGTTGAGAGCATGAAATTGTCCAAAATTCTTGGTCTGCTGAAGCATTATGAGTTCCTTTCACTGGAACTTAGGTGGCCCAGCCCTACAACCCCACACCATAATCCCCCCATCCACCAAACTTTATACTTGGCACAATGCAGTCAAACAAATACCGTTCTCCTGGCAACCACCAAATCCAGACTCGTCCATTGGATTGCCAGGCAGAGAAGCATGATTCGTCACTCAAGAGAACACGTCTCCAGTGCTCTAGAGACCTGTGGCAGTGCTTTACACCACTGCATTTGACACTTTGCATTGTGCTTGGTGATGTAAGGATTGCATTAAGCTTGAATGCAGCTGCTCGGCCATGGAAACCCACTCCATGAAACTCTCTATGCACTGTTCTTGAGCTAATCTGAAGGCCACATGAAGTTAGAATTCAGAAATAGAATTTACAACCATTTGTCACTGTGTTTGCACACTGTGAAATTAGACCTCTGCATTTAACCCATCCGTGCAGTAAAACACCCACATACATGCACGCTAGTGAACACACACACTAGGGCGCGGTGAGCACACTTGCCCGGAGCAATGGGCAGCCCTATCCACAATGCCTGGGGAGAAATTGTGAGTTAGGTGCCTTGCTCAAGGGCACTTCAGTCATGGACTGTCAGCCAAGGGGATTAAATCGGCAACCTTCCGGTCACAGGACTGGTTCCCTAACCTCCGGCCCACGACTGAGGTCTGCAGAGATTGACTCTGCAGGATAATTATTCTTAGCATCCGCTTTACATGGCCTACCACTTCATGGCTGAGTTGCTGTTGTTCCCAATCACTTCCACTTTGTTACAATACCACTGACTGCGGAATATTTAGTAGCGAGGAAATTTCACAACTGGACTTGATCCTATCACGGTATTATGCTGGAATTCACTGAGCTCCCATTCTTTCAAATGTTTGTAGAAGCAGTCTGTATGCTTAGGTGCTTTGTTTTATACACCTGTGGCCATGGAAGTGATTGGAACACTTCAATTCATTTATTTGGATGAGTGTGTGAATACCTTTGACAATATAATGTATATTTACCTCATATGTTTCAGTTTTACAGTGACTCTTTCATATAGTGAAGAGCCTTGGCGTAAAGCTGCTGCCGCTGTTTTCCTTTTCTAACAACTGACCTAAACTTGTCTAAAGTATGGCTCATATTTGCGGTCAGTGACATATCTAGGACTTCTAGAAGGCCTAGAGTAATGTTTTTACTAAGCAAAATGTATTTGGTTTACTCCATAGTCACATCTTAATTATGTTTGTAGTCCATATAATGTGTAAGGCCTTCTGTCCAACTGCTGACAGCCTAACCAATGAGAGAGCTCGTTTGGCTGTATCACCTAGAAACTAATCTTGATTGGATCATTTCTTTTGGGCATTTCAAAATGTTAACTCTTTTATTTCCATGCAAAATATAATAATAAAATTAGTATCAATACTTTAAACGAACAAACTTTAACATACTATTAAATAAGCAACAAATGTCCATATTTAGGTCCCAGAAATAACTTAGAAGGCCCTGATGGTTGGTATCACCATTTTACTGAGAATAACCCACCACCCAAACAAAATCTAGTCAGCGGTGTTCCTACAGTGGTCCAATGATGGATGGGGGCCTAATAAACTGTGCAGCAACAGATGTATTACAGTATGGAACTGTAAACCTACAAAGAACCCCTATATTTAATGTTTCCCATCTGAATCCAGTGGGATCAGATGGTCTTGCAAGTAGTTATACTGTCACCATCCAAGCTATGACAAATCTAATTGCCTACAGAGAAAGAAAGCGAGAACAAGCAAGAGGAGGATGAAGAGAGTAGGGGGAAAGATGGAGAGCAGAACAGTGAGATAGAGTGGAGTGGCGTATATGAGGGAGTGAGAGAAAGGATGAAATGTTGAGTGGTGGAAATGGAGTATGACGGAGAGCAATGGAGAGAGGGAGAGATAGAAAGGCTTGGAGTGGTAGTGAAAGGGCGTACGAGGGAGAGATAGAAGTGGAGTGGCAGATAGAGAAAGAGAGAGAGAGAGTGCTCAGGGGTCTGATGTTAAGTGTCTTATTATGACAGAATGACTGTTGCAACAGTCAAGTGGCGCTGCTGTCTGCCAACGGCCTCCATTAGAATAAGCATGAGGGCCTCTCCAGGCCGATGCTATCACATTTTAATCCCACATAGCCTATTACCCAGCCAGCCAGGTCAGCACTCCACACGGCAGTGGAAATAAACTCCGCTGAAAGCTTATGATAATTCCTCTCCTCTCCTCTCCTCTGCACTCCTCTACGCTCTCCTCGTCTCTGAGAGAAACACTGGCTGATGCTTTATTTATTTATTTAACTTCTAAAGCTCCTTCTCCATGAAGAGTGAGATAATGGAAGAGCAGATCAACAGGTCTTCCCCCTCTTCTCTTTCATTCTTCTCTGTCTCTGTCCTTTTTCCCCTCTTTCTCTCTCTCTCTCTCTCTCTCTCTAGCTCTGTCTTTCCCACTTTCTTTCATTTTTCTTTCACTTGCTCTCTCTTGTTTCTCTCTTCCTTTTCTCTCTTCTCTTCTCTTTCTTTCTCTTTTCTTTCTCACTCCTGCTCTCACTCATCCTTTATTTCCGTCTTTTCTTTCATTACTCTCTCCATTCCTTTTTCTCATCTCATATACTTTCTCCTCTTTCTATCCCTCTCCCCCTTTATGAGGGATCTTTCTCTCTGCCTTATTCACTCTCTTTTTCTTTTTTCTTTCATTTTTTCTTATTTTCTTTCTTTTTATTATTTTTAACCCTTTCTGTCTTTCTTTAAAGTCCTCTTTCATTTTCTCTTTTATCTCTCATTCATTGTCCTCTCTCCATTTCTCTATCATCTCTCTTTTCTGTCTTTCACTTCTTTCTAATTCATTATTCTCTCCGTCTTTCCTTTTCTCTCTCTCTCTCGCTCTCTCCTTTTCTCTCTCTCTCCCTTTCTCGTGTCTATTTTTCTCTTCTCATTTTCCTAGTCTGCCTTATCTCTCTTTCTTTTCTTTCTCCTATCTCTCATTCATTCTCCCCTCTCTCCTGCTTTATATGTTCATTACTAAACTGCTTACTTCTTATCTGCTAATCTCATCACAGTCAAATATTGGATATTTTGACACAGTCAAAAGCTCGATATTTCAGCATCCCCCTGAGTGGCTTCGGTACTGAAACAGAGTGAGTGTAATGTGGCTGTGAGCAGCAGAACAGCAGATGGAAGAGGAGAAGGAGGGCTGGATGAAGATGAGTAGAGCTGAGAGAATCTACCGAACAAAATGAGTATAAACAAGCTGAACCAATATTTCAGAACTGAAGGAAACACAGCTTCACTACTTGACAGTGCTCTAAAGCACAATTCACAGACCCAGATCGAGCTTAAGCCTTGACTAAGAAGAATTTACAATGCAGTTGGAGGGGTTAAGCAAACTGATGTAATGAAAATTTTCTAGCATTTAATAAATTACTGTGGGTAAGATGGCTATGATGTGGCCTAGAGCCCTGACCGCTCACTCTGAACCCTCAGAGAGCTGTTATCACCCTCTGCTCGGCCACTCACTCCTAATACTGCCAGGCTACTGCTTGTTTCTAAGGAGACCGTTGCCATGGCATTGATTATGGGCTGTCTGGAGAAAGCCCCTGCTGCTCTAATGACACCATTTACTATTCTCTTGTTCTCTCTCTCTCTCTCTCTCTCTCTGGGGATGGAGGCCTGTTTCAGGCCTAATTTAGCAAATGAAATTGCGTGTTTTTTTCCCTCTCCGTGCATTTATTACAGTAATGCTGCTCCAACGCTGCTCATGCTAATGTGGACTTTTATGACAGTGCCACTAGTAGCAGCATCAGTACAAATGCTTTGAAAGAATACCCATAATATATATAAAATAAATTATATATATATAGGCAGAACATGTTTAGGTCACTTTGATATTATATCATGACCCAATGTGCTAGACAAAATTTCATGTATCATGTCTGCTAGTTAGCAACAAAACACAGCAAAAAGGAAGTGCCTCAATCAATGTTCATGGCAAGACTTTAATCAATGAGCCTTTCCCAGCAGAAAGACCTGTCTTTGACATGAGAGAGAGAGAGACAGAGATGGAGAGATAGGGTAGCGAGGGGGCCACTACAGAGGGCAGATGTATTTATCTGGGTAATGATAGTCATCTGGCGCTCTGCGGCCAAGCTCTGCACGCTTGTGACAGTGATGTAGAGCTCAATGTGTGTGTGTGTGTGTGTGTGTGTGTGTGTGTGTGCGTGTGTGTAAGTGTGCATGTGCGAGTGTGCTGTCCCCGTGGTGCTCATTAAGCTGCCAGAGATTGCCTTCCACCCCGCACCCCGCCTCACCCCCTTCGTTTTCCCCTCATGCTCCCCACTGGGCCTCCAAAGTGCTTTTTATTAATTCATAAAAACACACTGCACAAGTGATCGAGTCTGATATGCAGCAGAACAGCAGAAGAGGGGAGAGGGGTAAGGGAGGGCTGTGAGGGAGGGAGAAAGGTTGAGTCTGAGGACCCTCCTAACACATATACACACACACACACCTTCACACGTGTTTTTATACAATGTCAGGACTTCAGATAATGTTCCATTAGGAAAACATTTGTGAGGATAAAAAGTGTGACCTGTTTTTGGGGTTAAAAATATTTCATGATGTTTTTATGATATGTCTGTGTGAGGCAAGTGGCTGCCGGATGCTGACTGTGGAGTCAGTGGAGTCATGTGGCTACAGCTTTGTTTTCTTTCAATTTTTCTCTAGCAAACATACATACTTTTGTGTGCAAAATGTGAGGTGTAAGTTCTGATGTCCAAGTGTGTTGAATGGGTGCCTCCAGACCACTTATTGACCACAACACCTCCAAAGTGGTGACCACGCTTACCACACTAATAGCAATTCATAATCCACATTAGCCTGTTTTCGGTGGCCTGTAAATAGAGTCATTCAGCAGCAGTTCCATGCATGGATACAAATTATTTTCTCTGTCTGATAAGGTGTTTGCCAAGTAGTAACACTTGTGTGACCCTCTGGGACCATGGTGCGACCCCTAGGTTAAGAATCCCTGCTTTAGGCCATTCTGACTGCAAATATGAATAAAAGTGTAAATAGGTTTCTTATTGTATAAGAAATGTATATATATATATATATATATATATATATATATATATATATATATATATATATATATACACACACACACACACACACATATATATATATATATATATATATATATATATATATATATATATATATATATATATATATTCATTATTTACTAGACAGCTATAATAATGGTATAACTTGTGATACTAGACAGTATTGTCTAGTAGTAATACTAGCATGCCTTTTAAATAATGACATTTACTGTCATTGACTATTTCTTTTTAAATACAGCACTGAAAAGACTGTTGATGTTTCTCCAACTTTGTGTATTGGTTTTAGAAATTAAGTAGTGACATTACTTCATTACTTCCAGGTCATAGTAAGCAAAGTAATTCTATTACAGTTTGATTCATCATGGAGAACTTTGTAATCCATATGTATTATACAGTGTTGGGTAGAAACTCTGAAAAAACTATGATGGCTGAATACTAAATACACTGTTTCAATACTACAGCAATTCCAGAGGAAGCTGAAGTATTAAGCATAGCTCTCTCTTGCTGTATCATTTGATTGCAAATACACATATTCTAAAAGTAAAAGTAGCAAACTGTTAACTGTGTAAGCATTCATATATAATTATATGCTCTATTTGTATAAGTATCTATATATAATGTCACTCACACGTGATATGTATGGAATGATAGTGTAGAGAAAGCCACTACTCTTCAGGAAGAACATTGCTGCCTGTTTAAAGTTTCCTAAAGACTGCTTAGGTGAGCCAGAAGACTCCTGAACTGATGTTATGTGGATGGATAAGGCAAAAATAGATATTTATGGCTTATATTAAAAATGTTATATTTGGCAGAATTGAACACTGCATTCTAGCACAAGAACCTCATCCCAACTCTGAAGCATGGTGGTGGCAGTACCATGATTTGGGGCTGTTTTGCTGCTACTGGGCCAGGAGAGTTTGCCATCATTTGATGGAGCTAGAAAAGGCAAAAGACCAAAAAAAAAAGAAAAAAAAGAAAAGAAAAAAGACCAAAGTGTGTGCGTGTGTATGTGTCGGGGGTGGGGGTCAGATGTGTTGAGAAACATAAACAGCCACCACCACAGTTTCCCCCTGGCTGAGAGCACAACCACAGCCAGCACACACACACACACACACACACACACGCACACACACACACACACACACACAGTCTGACATTTCTCTGCCACCCAGATTTGGCAGCACACTAGCATATCTGCACTTGCTGAGTGTGTGTGTGTGCGTGTATGTGTGTGTGTGTGTGTGTGTGTGTGTGTGTGTGTGTGTGTTGGCTGAGAGAGTGAAATGCATGGCTACTCTTATCAAGGTTCGACAGACTTTCCCCCAAGATCAGTGAGGGTCAGGCAGTGGGGCTAAATCTCTCTCTCTCTCTCTCTCTCTCTCCCCTCACACACACACACACAAATTCTCTCTTTCTCTATTTCTCGGCCTCTCTTTCCCTTACATACACTCTCTTCCTTTTTTCACCTCTCTCTTTCTTGCTCCTCTCCCTCTCTCTCCCTCCCTCTCTCTCTCATTTCGACTCTCTCTGGAGAGGTATGGGGAGAGGAACAAGGCCATGATATGGATTGCTGCGATTGAATTAAAAACATTAGCTGTGGGCTGAGGGGATGGATTGTGATGACGGTGCCGGGGGGAGAGAGACAGGACTAAATGGGTTTAGCTGCAGGGGCCCTGAAAGCCAAGGCTAATGGATCGGAGAAATAGAGAGATGGCGGCAGCCACAAAGCCTCATATTAAGCATCATTATAGCAAGCTCCATAAAAATGCAACCCTTGGGGTTAGGGCAAGAGAGAGAGAGAGAGAGAGAGAGAGAGAGAGAGAGAGAGAGAGAGAGAAAAAGATAGTGACAGAAAAATGAGTCTGGTGAATGAGGACTGGTCCACACACATCAGTGTGCTCACTGATTTAGTTAGTGCCATGGCAGGTATCACTGTAGATCATAAAGGAAAAATCATCCGTCTCTGTTTCTGGGATCGTGTGTACCAGTGAATAGTTCATGTGTGCAAAAACAGACAAGCTAGCAGAATTTTATAAACATGGCAAATATGCCTCAATATATTTTGCAAAAATGAAAAGAGCACAGAGCTCCTCCTCAGGGGCACATCTCAGTACTTTTAGTCAGGGAACATAATATGTACCATAATCCATAATGAAATTATAGTTTCTAAGATGTATTGACTCCACACACCCCATCTCATCTCCAGGCTTTTTATTTTATTGTTCTGTTTTAAAACGTTATGAAAAAAGAAGGTTATGAAATCCTTGTTTGACACTGCAGAAAGCATTAAAATGTGCAGAATTGTGTTCTCTGTAGATGATGTGTTAAAACAGGACGCTGACAAATTTTCAAATTTGCTGCATAATTAAGTGGTTAACATATCAATTAAATCATTCAGAATGGTTTGGCATGAAATGCTTTGTTCTAGAATCAGCACTGTTCGCAGTGGTGGTGATAGGAACCAGACGTCTGATGAGTTTAATGCCTCTGTAAAGCTC